>NW_023276806.1:97203529-97503529 GCF_003668045.3 Cricetulus griseus
GTGTTCCTTTTTCTCCACATCCTCTCCATCATAGATTGTCATTGGTATTTTTGATTTTAGCCATTCTGACAGGTGTGAGGTAGTATCTCGGAGTTGTTTTGAGTTGCATTTCTCTGATGGCCAAGGATTTTGAGCACTTTCTTAAGTGTCTTTCAGCCATTTCGGATTCCTCTGTTGAGAATTCTCTATTTAGTTCTGCACCCCACTTTTAAATTTCATTGTTGGGTGTTTTGTTGGCTAGCTTCTTGAGCTCCTTATATATTTTGGAAATCAGTCCTCTGTCAGATGTGGGATCGGTGAAGATCTTTTCCCATTCTGTGGGTGGTCATTTTGTCCTACTAACCTTTTCCTTTGCCTTGCAGCAGCTTCTCAGTTTCAGGAGGTCCCATTTATTAATTGCAGACCTCACTGTCTGTGCTACTGGCGTAATGTTCAGGAAGCAGTCTCCTGTGCCAATTTGTTCAAGGGTAATTCCCACTTTCTCTTCTAGAAGATTCAGTGTGGCTTCATTAATGCTGAGATCTTTGATCCATTTGCACTTAAGTTTTGTGCATGGTGACAGGTATGGATCTATCTGCAATTTTCTGCATGTCCGAATCCAATTGTACCAGCACCATTTGTTGAAGATGCTATCTTTTTTCCATTGTATAGATTTATCACCTTTGTCAAAAATAAGGTATTTGTAGGTGCGTGGGTCAATATCAGGGTTTTCAATTCAATTCCATTGGTCTATCTGTCTATTTTTGTACCAATACCAAGCTGTTTTCAGAACTATGGCTCTATAGTAGAGCTTGAAGTCGGGGATGGTGATGCCTCCAGAAGATCCTTTATTGTAAAGAGTTGTTTTGGCTATCCTGGTTTTTTTTTATTTTTCCATATTAAGTTGAGTATTCAATGTCTGTGAAAAACTGTGTTGGGATTTTGATGGGGATTGCATTGAATCTGTAGATTGCTTTTGGCAGGTTTGCCATTTTTACTATGTTAATTCTACCTATCCAAGAGCATGGGAGATCTTTCCATTTTCTGGTATCTTCTTTAATTTCTTTCTTTAAAGTCTCAAAGTTCTTATTGTACAGGTCTTTCACTTTTTTGGTTAGTGTTACCCCAAGATATTTTATGTTGCTTGTGGATATTGTGAAAGGTGATGTTTCCCTGATTTCTTTCTCATTGGATTTATCATCTGTATATAGTAGGGCTACTGATTTTTTTGAGTTAATTTTGTATCCTGCTACCTTGCTGAAGGTGTTTATCAGCCGTAGGAGTTCCCTGGTAGAGTTTTTCGGGTCACTAATGTAGACTATCATGTCGTCTGCAAATAGTGAAAGTTTGACTTCTTCCTTTCCAATTTGTATCCCTTTGATCCCCTTTTCTTGTCTTATTGCTCTAGCCAGAACTTCAAGTACAATATTGAAGAGCTATAGAGAGAGTGGACAGCCTTGTCTTGTTCCTGATTTTAGAGGAAACACTTTGAGTTTCTCTCCATTTAGTTTGATGTTGGCTATTGGTTTGGTGTATATTGCATTTATCATGTTTAGATATGTTCCTGTTATTCCTGTTCTCTCCAAGATCTTTATCATGAAGGGATGTTGGATTTTGTCAAAGGCTTTTTCAGCATCTAGTGAGATGATCATGTGGTTTTTCTTTTTCAGTTTGTTTATATGGTGGATTACATTGATGGATTGTCGTATGTTGAACCATCCTTGCATCCCTGGGATGAAGCCTACTTGATCATGGTGGATTTTTCTGATATGTTCTTGGATTCAGTTCACCAATATTTTATTGAGTATTTTAGCATCAATGTTCATGAGGGATATCGGTCTGTAGTTCTCTTTCTTAGTCATATCTTTGTGTGGCTTGGGTATCAAAGTGATTGTAGCCTCGTAGAAAGTGTTTGGCAATATCCCATCTGCTTCTATTGTTTGGAACAGTTTGAAGAGTTAGCTCTTGTTTGAATTTCTGGTAGAATTCTGCAGTGAAGCCATCTGGCCCTGGGCTTTTTTTGCTTTGGAGGCTTTTGATGACTGCTTCTATTTCATTAGGGGTTATAGGTCGATTTAAACTGTTTATCTGATCTTGATTTAATTTTGGTAAGTGATATTTATCCAGAAAGCTGTCCATTTCCTTTAGATTTTCCAATTTTGTGGAGTACAGGTTTTCAAAGTATGACCTGAAGATTCTCTGGATTTCCTCAGTGTCCATTGTTATATCCCCCTTTTCATTTCTGATTTTGTTAATTAGCATGCTCTCTCTCTGCCTTTTGGTTAGTTTGGCTAGAGGTTTGTCTATCTTATTGATCTTCTCAAAGAACCAACTCTTTGTTTCATTGATTCTTTGTACTGTTTTCCTAGTTTCTACTTTGTTGATTTCAGCTCTCAGGTTGATTATTTCCTGGCATCTACTCCTCCTTGGTGTGTTTGCTTCTTTTTGCTCTAAAGCTTTCAGTTGTTCTGTCAATTCTCTAATGTGACTTTCCTCCAGTTTCTTCATGTGGGCACTTAGTGCTATGAACTTCCCTCTTAGCACTGCTTTCAGAGTGTCCCATAAGTTTGGGTATGTTGTGTCTACATTCTCATTAAATTCTAGGAAGTCTTTAATTCCTTTTTTCATTTCTTCCTCAACCCAGGAATGGTGCAATTGGGTATTATTCATTTTCCACGAGTATGTAGGTTTTCTGCAATTCGTATTGCTGTTGAATTCTAGCTTTAAAGCATGGTGATCTGATAAGATACAGGTGGTTATTTCAATTCTTTTGTAACTATGGTGGTTTGCTTTGCTGCCAACTATGTGGTCAATTTTTGAGACGGTTCCTTGTGGTGCTGAGAAGTTATATTCTTTTGTGTTTGGATGGAATGTTCTATAGATATCTGTTAAACCCAGTTGGGTCATAACTTCTGTCAGATCCTTTATTTCTTTGTTAAGTTTCTGTCTGGTGGTCCTGTCTAGTGGTGTAAGGTGGGTGTTGAAGTCTCCTACTATAAGTGTGTGTGGTTTTATGTGTGGTTTGAACTTTAGTAATGTTTCTTTTACAAATGTGGGTGCCTTCGTATTTGGAGCATAGATGTTCAGGATTGAGACTTCATCTTGATGGACTTTTCCTGTGATGAGTATGAAATGCCCTTCTTCATCTCTTTTGATTGATTTTAGTTTAAAGTCTAATTTGTTAAATATTAGGATTGCTACACCATCTTGTTTCTTGAGCCCATTTGATTGGAAAATCTTTTCCCATCCTTTTACTCAGGTACCGCCTATCTTTGAAGTTGAGGTGTGTTTCTTGTAAACAGCAGAAGGATGGATTCTGTCTTCATATCCATTCTGTTAGCCTATGTCTTTTTATGGGTAAGTTAAGACCATTGACATTTAGTGTCATATTAATGTCCATTGTTCATTGGTTCTTGTTTGTTTTGGATTTATTGTTGGTGGTGTCATTGTGTGTGGATTTCACCCTCCTGTTTCTTTTTGTGTTTGGTAAGACCCCTTTGATCTTTGTTCCTCCCTCTCTGCATCTAGGTTCCAGACTTCAGTTCAGTGTATATCTGTGGATGTTTGCCTCTGCTTCCATCAGCCACTGGATGAGGGCTCTAGGATGGCATAAAAAGTAGTCATCAGTCTCATTATAGGGGAAGGGAATTTAGGTTATCCTCTGCACCATTGCTAGATTGTCAGTTCGTGAATGATGATATTTTATTAATTTCTACATACTGTGGGGAAACTGAGTCACAAAGAGGCTCATAAGATACCGAGGAAGCTGTCATAGTCAGGGCAGGCTGCTATAACAAAAAAACAGAATGTATATTTCATAAATGATAGGATTTTTTTTACAATTCTTTAGGATAGAAGTCCATGATGAAAGGATGAGGGATTGGTTGTCTGAAGGCGGCTGATCTCTGCTTCATGGATGGGGCATTTTCTTCGTGAGTCCTAATATGGCAGAAGAGGAGAATAAACCTCCCTCCTACCTCCTCTATGAATTTGCTAAGTTCATTTTCTGAGCTCAGTCCTTTTGACTTAATGACCTCTGGAAGGTCCCAACTCCAATTCTATTGCACTGTGGATCAGATTTTGATATATGAATTTCAGAACAGAAATCTACAGGCCATAGCAAAACTGTTTTTTGTAGAGTTGGTTTTTTCCAAATCACAGTGGGTCCTGGTTAAGGCTGCCTCTCCCTATCTCTTGCTCTCTCACTATCTCTTTATTTCTGTGTTTCTTTGCCCACAGAGACACAGACACATACACAAAAGCGTATGTACATCTATCCATGCACTTATAGATTAGCTAGACAATCCATAAAAATAGACATATATATTGGAAGTCAGCATTTAATGAGCTCAAATGTGTGTCTGTTCAGACTTTATATTTGTGCACAATTTTACAATAAATGAATTTTCAGAGCTTTGAGAATGTTCCTGTCAACTACCAAAAACTAGATATTATAAGGGAAATGCATTGGATTTTTATCTTTGTGTGGTGTTTTATCTGTGACTTACCATGAAGGTCAATTCTCTTGCCCTTCATTAACTGTAGGATAAAGATGTTCAAATCAGGCAGGGGCTGACATGTGCCCTCTCATGTGTAGGAGGGAATGCTGGACAGATGTTTATCTCAGGGCTCTGTCTGCCCTCAATAGATTTAGCTAATTTAATCTGAATAAATTAACTGTCTCAACAGAGACAGAGCCTGTAACAGAGCCTGTAAAGCTCTGGAGAAAAGATTAGAGGGTGTGGCCATCCAAGGATTATTTCTACAGGCTCTGTCACTTGAGCCGGTAGTTTCTGTCCTCTCTGGCCTCAAATGCTGATCCAGAGTCTGACAGCCCAAATGAAATCTAATCATTGTGAGTACTAGTGAGCCAGGCCAGGCTAAGTGGGTAAAGATGGGTCTTACAAAAACTATGAGTTAAACATGTGAGGGTTTGAATAAAAATGCATAATAGGTATCATTAAGTGCCTGGTTTCAGGAAACTGTTTAACAGGTAGGTTTTAGACAGAAGAAAGCATCAGGGAGTGATCTAAATATTATCCAGTCCCGCTGTTATCAGACTGGCACTTACCATGAAAACAAATTCACTCCTGTTCCTCCAAAGCCGTATTTCCCCAACTTCTCCCCCTTCATTTTATTGGCCTGGCCAGCAAACGTGTTCACTCTTCACCAAGTAGAAGGACTGTTTCCATATTTTGAGGTTGTGAGAGAACTCACATTCTCTTGTAATGCAGTTGCCCCACTGGATATATAAATGAGATTGCATCCACAGAGCAAAAAGGAGAATCAACCTATTGGTTTCCAATATGACAACAGCTGCTATATTCTGTTTAAAAATTGAGTAAACAAGTGACAATATTTGACACCTCGTATTTTGAAATATTATTAACAATTTCATGTAGGTTGTCTTGTAATTATTCTTTCAGAAGAGTCAATAATTCCTTTTTAATCAAAAACTATATTTTTTATCAGCTTTGGATATTTTTCCAGTAGTCAATATCCCACAATTTTCTTCCCCACCCTTAAACTTATTTAGTTGCATCTCTGCTTTTTTATTTCTCAGGTGTTTAAATCTCCATTTTGAACCAGGCTGCAAGGAAACTCTAAACTTTTCTTTCTTGTTCTCTGTTGATATTGAATACTGGAGATTAATTTCAGTCCCACAAAGCTTCATCATTGCTCCTTCCTTGAGATTAGTTGTTCTTAGGTAAGACCTTTACACTGTTTTAGAATACCATGTAAGGCTTAGACAAATGCCCATTTTTTTCCTTCTATCTTTTGGCTCCCAAGCCACATCTTAGTTAACTTGACCATACTCTTTCGTTGACATGGTCATCAACTCCATGGATAATTGCATGGATTATTTTGATATTTGATGGTTTCCATACTTTGTCCTTCTTTTCCTAGCCTCTGCCATGAAGATGGCAATACAAGTACCACAAGCACTAAGGCAGAAAGCAGCTGTGGAGGTCCTTGATCCCACATCTTTATCAGTGCCTCGAGGAGGGGAAGGTGGGATGAAGACAACGCTGCTGTGGTCAGGAATCCCACTCTGATTTCTCCAAGTTCCCACCACTTTAGACGATGATAAAAGTTGCTATGTGTGATGTGTCATAACATGTTTATTGGTTGGGAGAAGAGCTTGAAAGCTGCAACAAACAGTTGCTCAACAGACAATTGTCATCTATTAGTGTAATAAGACACTGCGGAGTACGGCTGTACTTCCTTGTGGACCTTCTCTGTTCACTTCCTAGTAGACATTCTGATGCTTATTTTGAAAACATTAAGAACAAACTCTGAGGAGTTTTTCCAGTAGTAAGAGGAGCATCATGTCAAATCTAATTACCAAGTTATTGAATGCATAGATCATGTAAGATTCCACATCACTATTCCCTGATCACCTATCAAGCTTCCCTAAGTCCTGACCTTACCATGTCTCTTAATATGATTGATTTCCACATGTAATTTTCCTTAACTTTCCATGCATTCTACATGTGTCCTTTCAGTCGTTCATGCACCACACACGCATTTCGTTGCGTTTTTCATTAGATGTGTTTGATTTTGCCATATACGATAGGAATAATACTCTAGCAGGGCTATGAACAAAGTATAGTGGGAAGGATTTTCCCCCAGACATCCTTGTATAATAATGTCATACTAATGAGGACTTTAGTAGCTTTTTATTATATAAATGTTTCCGTAGGCCTTACAATATCAGCTCCTTGAAGGATTATATTTCAGAAATGAATCTTTTCTGATTGTTTACAGGAAAAAAACATATCAAACAATGGGAACAAGAGGAACAATCTCTAAATAGTTGATCTCAAACATGAACCACTTGCTAATGACACAGACCAATTCAATTAAGTTCTTTGCTCCTCTGTTTTCTCATTTGTTAAATAAGCACTTAGCCAAATAACCACTGATATCCTTTCTGCCCTAACCATTCATATCCAGCCACATTTGTGGCATCTTCCCTCCCACATTCTCAGGAAAGAACAGTTAATACCCATTCCAAACAGATATGGGATTTGGCCTCCTCAGGTCATGGCAACTTCAGAGCACACTAGATTAGGCTTGTTGAACACCCACAGTCAGAAATCATTACAGGATCTGTAACAAACTGTCTCAGACATCTTTCTATGTTGAGATCTGAGCTCTAGAGGAGGCAGCAAGAACACCAGGGAACAGGTAGGCTCAGAAAAGCATACCTCTACATAGCTGGAAAAGCACTGGCCAGGTACAGACACAACCCTTCTTGCTGGGGGAGTTTTTAAAAGTGGGTGATCAACCTGCATTGGACTGAGCTAGATCTGCCATGGGTTCAAGGCAAGATCTTTCCCTGCAGAGATCCTACCATTGTTATTTTTTCTTTTCACTCCTTATCCCCTTGGAGCTTGCTATTGTTTCATATATTTCACTCATCAAATGTACTTTCTAGAGGCAACTTAAATTTCCCTACAAATGTTTAAAGTGAATACAACTTAGTTAGACAGATCTTGTACCATAATGTTTCTGTTATTATAAATGAAAGCCTGACCTTTCTCTTACAAATGGACAATTAATCATTTAGGAAAACAATTGAATCAGATCCTCATCTTTGCTGCCAAGATGCCAAGAGTTCCTCTATCTGATGTGAGAACTGAGATGCAGGCCAGACACACAAGCACACTGACTCCAGTTTTTCCTATTGAAGAGTCTATAACACATTAGTGAACAAATAGCCCATTACTAAGATGGGAAAAATAAAGGTAGAAGAGATTTTCTAATATTTTACACATGGAGAGAGGGCTTTATTTATCTTTGTACGTTATTATAAAATTTGCTCTTTGAAATGGACTTGAGTCATCAAGGTGTCTTGATTCGGTAATGGTGGCTGACCTGTATGGTATGATTTTCCCAGATTCTGGTAGTCATAGTGGTTAGTCCTCTAGCTAAAAATTCTCAGAAACTCTTAGAGCAGTGATTTTCAGACTCCCTAATGCTGTAACACTTTAATAAAATTCCTTGTGTTATGGTGACTCCCAACCATAAAATTATTTTCATTGTTACTTCATAGTTGTAATTTTGTTACTGTTATCAATGGTAATGTAAATATCTGCATTTTCTGATGCTCCTTGGTGACCCGTGGTGAAAGGGTCTTTTGACACCAAAGAAGTCTCAACCTACAGGTTGAGAACCACTACCTTAGACTATTACTACCCCAAAGATGACAGTGTTCAGACCATATAGACATTATTTCAGATTATGGCTAAAAAGACCGTGGCAGGTCTGGTTGGTGCCTAGTAATTTGGGTGAAAAATGTCTCTTAACTGTAACTGGGTATGAAACTGAGATGAAACAGAGGAAGTACACAAATCTTGATATATGTACTGGGGAAAGACCACAATTGACCAAAATCTGGGATGTAGGAAAAGACTCACTACCAGAGAGGTAGCATAAATTTCCAGTCAGGGAGGATCTGGGACAAAGTTAACAAAGTTTGGGTGTAGAAATGAGAAGTGTGGAGGAGAGAAGGGCAAACCAAGCAGTCAGGCCAACCTAAGGTTGAGAGCTAAATCTGTCCTCTTTCCCAAAGGCTTGTTCCTCTGGTCTCTTAACAAGTCCATTTAAAGGGCCAGGACCTGTGTTTACAGTAGTGTTGTTAGGTACTGTTGTGGGATCCCTGGGCACTAGGTAGGGCCATGTTGGTCAGTAGAAATCAGTTGGAATCTGAATGACAGAAAGGTCTGATCAGGAACATGGTTTTATGAAGCATAATGTGACTCTCCCTGCAAAGGACAGAGTGACTGTAAAGATAAAATACAATACATATTATAGAGCAATAGCTATAAAAAGAAGAACACAGAAGTAGCTAAAGCAGACAATAAAAGTCAAAGAAATGTTAATGATCAACACAAGGTCTAATTGTTTGAGCTATATGTGCTGTCTTAGGAACAGTGAATTTTTCACATTTATACTATAAACTATGTGTGGGACAAGGAAATCATGTGTGTAGCTAAAGTCTAATAAGGAGTTGGAAGTGGTATCACAAACCTGTCATCCTAGAGTTTGAGAGGCTCAGAGGCACTGGACTTGCAAGTTTGAGGCTAGTTCATACATTGTGCAAGTATTGCACTATTGATTGAATATCATCTTACATCTCTCAGAATACGACAGGGAGTTGCACTTCTGTAAGCTCTGGTCCTCCTGCTCACATGCCTTTAACTCTGAGCATGAAAATGATGTTTAGTATTGAGAAGCAGTCACATCAATTTAATAATGTGAATAAATACTTTTTCTGTTGAGTAGATGAGCATAGTAAGTGGAATTAATAAGCTGTTGTCTGAATGGGACTACAAAGATGTAAGAAGTTTTGGATCAACAAGAAAGACATGGTAGAACAGGAAAAAAGATGGAGATGGAACAAAGGGGAAGGAGATGAAAAATAACCAAGCAAACAAAATATTGCACACACTACTTTTTGTTTGTTTGGTTGGTTGGTTTTGGTTTTTTGAGACAGGGTTTCTCTGTGTAGCTTTGGCGCCTATCCTGGCACTCGCTCTTGAGACCAGGCTGGCCTCGAACTCAGAGAGATACCCCTGTCTCTGCCTCACGAGTGCTGGGATTAAAGGCGTGTGCCACCAATGCCCGGCCACAGACACTACTTCTTGTGCAAGAATATTTTAAGAACAAGGTAACCAAACTTGCAAAGACTCTGGTTGTTGGGAGAGATGTTGGGCCCTAGTCCCCACGGGGTCTCTGTGAGTTGATAACTACAGATACATCCTGTTTTCCAGTCCTGAGTTACAGCCTGGGCCTTGCCCTGCTGGCATCAAAAACACCAGCTCTTACACCTGGGGTTTTTCAAGGTGCCGTAAGTCTGTATATAAAGCTGTTCCCTCCCTGCAAAAAACACAGACGCACACACATTCTCTTAACATAAGCCACCAGACAGCTCGGTTTTTTATTAAATCTCCAGGATTTCGCCCGATATTCGGACTTAGTCGTGGCGCGGATGCCACATCTGATTATCACAGAGTCACGGGTGAGACCCATAGATTCTCAGGGATTTAGGGCAGGAACAAGAATCAAGACTGAAGAGAGAATGAGAAATGAGCAATGAGGGCCAAAGTGTGTCCTCCACACCACCAAAACAGTTGATAAAGTGGGGTAGTAAGGTGAGCTGTTGCAGGGCCCTCACAGAGGTCAGCATTTCATTTCACCTTTAAGTTTAAAATTAGAGACTTAAGATTTTAGGCAAACAGAAAGAAGCAGAGAGTAAATGAGGCCCAAGCTGAATACGAAAACTTTGAAGTAAGGTCACCAATGACAGAGGCAAAGGAAATGAGAACAATGGTACAGAGAGACTAGATTCACTCTAGAAAAGAGTATAGAGTAAGAGAGGGAAATGGAAGGTAAGAGAACTTCTCTGTGCCAGAAGAAAACTTGGGTGCATTGTCTCACATAAAAAATTTTACAGTCAGTGTCACTAGAGAGCTATGAAGGTCAATCTCCCATGTGTCTTTGTGTGTTGGAGACATGCCAGTCAGGGATAAGCAGAGAGCCTTCCAGTGATGTAGTAGGGATACAGGTCCCTATGACATTTAAAACATATTTTCAGACACCCAGAGTATCCCTTTTGAGTTCTTGATTATCTTCATGTTTTAATATTATAATTACTGTGTGTGGATGCTCTATTTAAAATGTTAATTATTGAAGCTCAGAGGAAACTGATTCCTATGCATCCGTACTTTCATACAATATAATTTTAGAACTTGAACTATTTTTATATTATCTTGTTAGTCATGGAAACACAGCTGAGAGTCTATGGACTTGTAGATTTCATTTTTCAATAGGCTTTTAGAGATAATCTTCATTTTTAAAGCAGCCTTGTCACTGAATATGCATTTATCTGAAATAAATCAAATTGCTTCTGGTGGAGTGAGATGGTTCAGACAGTTTTCACAAGCATATTTTAACAGCTAAAATGTATCCTGAAAAGTAAAGGATTTTTATCAAATTCTTTCATGAAGGTCATTTCTCACCACCATAAGAATTAGAACATTTTAAGTCTTGGAGGTTCTTTTGGTTTTTTTTGATTTGTTCCAATGCTTTCCCACAGGCCCGCCCAGACATCTCCAGTAAAACTGCCTCACTGAAAAGTGGATGCCCTGGTTAGTTATGCCTTGGCCTGGTTCACCAAGCATCCCCACAGCCGGAAGACGTTCCATCAGGAAAATCGACAGCTGTTCTTGGAATATACAGCATGTGCTTGAAGTAGTATGTGTCTTGGTATATTTGTGATAGAATTTAGTATCTTTTAAAGTTACTAAGTATTTTCTACAATCATTTGGAAAAGGAAGACATTCAGTGAAGAGTGTGATCTATTTTTCTCTGTGTGTGGTGTGTGGTGTGTGTGTGTGTGTGTGTGTGTGTGTGTGTGTGTGTGTGTGTGTGTGTGTGTGTGTGTGTGTGTGTGTGTGTGTGTGTGTGTTTGTGTGTATGTGTATGTATGGTATACATGCATGTTCACACATGCCAAAGCCAGAGAAGGACATCAGGTGTCCTCCTCTATCACTCTCTATGCCTTATTCCCTTGAGACAGGGTCTGTCACTAAACCTGAAGCTGCTTGTCAGTCAGCAAGCCCCAGCTATCCTCTTGTCTCTACCATGCTGTGGTTATACCTATCCCAGACCCTGTGTGGCTTTTTTCATGACCGCTGGGGACATAGGCTTTTATACTTGCACGGGAAGCCATCTTACTCACTGAGCCATTTCTCCAGCCCCTACTTCATTTTATTGAGATAGAACTCTTAATATAGGTCTTTCTTTACAAATATTTTTAATGAAGGCATCTTAAATGTATGGGAAGGGGGGTTTATCATGGCATGAATGTGCAGGTCAGAGACTAGTCTGAACAACTTGGGCAACTGCAACAGAGTAGAGATTGAAGCCTAGCTTAAATGATGTCCAAACCTTTGTTCCCATGAGAAGATAAAAAGAACAGCTAAGGGCCATAAGACTATGGACTGGTCTCTCTCTCCAGCCTGCTAATGAGGACAATGATTGTGACTCAGGTATCATGGGCTCTCTGAGCTTCTGTTTGTGTTAAGATGTAGTTGATGAAGTCAAAGGAGAAGGCTGATGAATTCTTTAGGGGAAAGGCCATCACATAAATACTAGGAAAACTTGGAGGCTTGACCACTGGCAAGGGTGGGGGCAGGATGTTTTAGGAAACCCTGACAAAGATGATGGAGAGCTGTGGGTAAGTGGCGTCCTCAGGAGGCCATGCTCAGTGGATGCTTTACTTGCTGAATACTGGGGAGCATAATTCTCCTGTCATCTACCTCCTCCACCACTTATTTAAGATAGTGTAGGAAATAACGTCCCTAAATAATTTTCCAGTCTTTCAGAGGAGAAGGATGCTTCTATGAGCTGCCCCTCCTTCTCTGAAGCTTGCCTAAATGATGCCTCATTTATTCTGCTTGTTACTAACTAATCAGGACAAAGTCAAAGGAGGATTGTGAGCCTTTAGTCAAGGGAAGGAGAGATGCCAGGCTGTTCTGGAACATCATACTTTTTCTTAATAATAAGCATTGTTATGAACGGTTTTCAATCATGCCATTATAAACATAAAAGAACAACTTCAGAACCACAGGATTTTGTCAACTGGAGTTCTGCATTCAGTGTACAATTAACACGTTAAACACACACAGCTCCCTTCCCTAAATGACAGCAACATTTTTTTTTTTTTGGAAAATTAAGGTAAAGCCATATATTGTTCTATTCTGCCAATGTTATGTTTTATTTAACTGTTTCTACCCTGCTCATTAGTGCTTGAGTATATTAGATTGTTTATTGACCAGAAATTCTAGCAGTCAAGAAAAGGAATTCTAGCCAACCTACCTCAAACATTACAGTTTATAGCCTGAGTGGACGATGGCCTCTGTGATGCCAATTCTTCTGTTTTATTTATACAGTCATGCATGGTAATTTTTTTATTTGAATGATAATTTTTTAAAGAAACTGGTTGAAAAATATGTTAATCATTTTTCAAACAGTATGTTACAGTTCACAGACATTTTAAAATGTAAACAGAGCTCTAGCTGTGTCCAGGAACAAGTATAAAAGAGCATGCATTGTATCCGTCATTTTTACCTACACACACACACACACACACACACACACACACACACACACACACACACAAACATCCTTTCAGCTGCCACCCAGAGAAGACTCTAGACATCTCAGACATTGGAACCAACACACTGCCCCCTCTTGGCTATCTGTCCACATTGTGTTACTGTCAGCATTTTGGACTATATTACCTAAATTTCTGTGCACTGAAGTCACTAAATACAAGACAGTGGCCCCAGACAGACTCTGCTTTGCTCTCTATCTGTTGCTTCTCTGCATGTGTGAAGGAGCATCACAGTTCACTGGGGCATGCTGGCCACGAGGGTGAAGGTGTCTGCTCATCATGTCCCCCTCGTCCCTCTCAGATGAATGTCTGCCTGGCATCTCACTGTGGTGTGTACTTTACTGCCAGCCTGTGGTGGCGGTACCAAGTGAGAATATGCTGGAGGGTGTGTCAGGAAGAAATCATGAGACATTTGGAAACCTAATAATAAAACTGAAAATGTAGAAACTTTGAAGAGCCAAACAAATAAAACTTGGGGTTTATTTTCAGAAATTTCTTTTAAATCTCAGAATTTTATCTTAAGGCAGCTAGACTTCATGTTAAGGAAAAAATTTAGGTGTGCATTTCTCAACTTTGGAAGAGGTTTGATGTTAGTGCACCAAAAAGTATTGTCCATAAAACGGCCTTTTCTTTAATCATAACTTGAAATAAAATAAGCAAGTTTTGTCTTGGGCAAGGCTGTCTACTTGCATAGCATTGCCCTTTTGTCTGTCTAGGCTCAGTGTCATTATATCGCTCATATTAGTTTCTATTGACAAGGCTTCTGAGTCAAGCTTTGTATCCTGATTTTCTTTTAATATTTATTAAAATGAAATAAGTGAAACATTTATGCCAAAGTCATTCTGGATATTTTTATCACATTTCTATTTATTATTTAAAGAAAAGAGCCTACATAATATCCATCATCTACTGGTGGGGAACAAGTAAATCACTTCCATAGTAAATCGGAGATGGGAACGGCTCACAGATGAAGCCCACTTGGTTGTCAGGTGTCTCAGTCAGGGTTTCTATTGCTGAGAAGAGACACCATGACTTTGGCAACTCTTATAAAGGAAAACATTTAACTGGTGTGGCTTACAGTTCAGAAGTGTAGCCCGTTATCATTGTGGTGCAACATGGTGGTGTACAGGCAGACATGATGCTGAAGAAGGGCCTGAGAGTTCTACAACTTGCAGGCAACAGGAAGCAAACTGAGGTACTGTGTGTGGTTTGAGAATTTATGAGACCTCAAAGTCCACCTCCACAGTGACACACTTCCTCCAACAAAGTCATACCTCTCAATAGTGTCACTCACTTGGGGGGGGCATTTATTTCAAACCACCATATCAGGGAACATTAGATGTCATTATTTTTATACAATCACAAGCCAATGGTAAGATATAATATCAATAAGTTGGAATTCATGCCATGCATTATCCTGTCTATTACAAGCATCACGTTGATATGAAACACATGACCTCAGAAGGACAGATGCAGATAACCCTGGAAACTGAAGGAGAGCAAGTGCTAAAAATTTTAATTTAATAATAAAATAAAATAAAATATTTTTAAAATTTAAATTTAATACTGAGCATAATGAGAAAAATCTTAAAACAAGAAGCATGTTTTCTAATTTATATTTTTAAAGTACTACTCTTATCAAACTCAGTAATAGGCTGTAGAGGACCAGAGGTGGGAACAAAGGGGATATTGAAATGTTCTATGACTTGACCATTGATTCTGGGATTCCAAGATGTCAGTAAAGAGTGGTTAGATTCAAAATTCACTTCAAGACAAATCTGGATGCTGGGTGTGGTGGTGTGTGCCCATAATTCCAGTTCTGGGAGGTGGAGGCAAGGGGATCAGTGGCCAAGGTCATCTTCAAGCACATAGCAAATTTGATCCCAACCTAAGCTCTATGGAACCTTGCCCCAAAGTAAGACAAAATAAAACCAGGAGCTTGGGAGATGGCTCTGTGGGTAAAGTGCTAGGCATGCAAGAGGGAGGACCTGAGTTTTGCCAGCATTATGTAAAAACTGGTTGAGGTAGCATGGACCTGGATTCCTAGCACTGGAGAGGCAGAAGCTGGCTGATCATGGAGTTCACTGTCCAGCTAGCTATGAAAAACAGGTGGTTCAGGGAGGGACTCAGTAGAAGGACTGGAAGGAGGAAGAGAATAATATAATTATATTTTAATTAAAACACATACAAAAGAATCCTTGTCTCAAAAATAGGGTGGAGATCATTGAAACGAACACCGGGCATTGATTCCTGGAACATGCACACTCATACACATGTGTTCATGCAAAACACACACACATGCACACACACACACACTTTAAAATGATCAAAGATATAAATATCATTCTATCTTTCTTCACCCATATTCTTTTGCTGGATTTGGGTACAATTAAGTAAAATTAAATAGTAACACAAACGTCCTAGTTTCCATTTACAATGTTATTCCTCTGCCCTGTAGTTTCTGGAGGCCACAGGAGAGTTCTGAATACACTCACACAGAAATCAGCTCCCTGCAGGTATTTCCATTGCCCTTAGCTTCCCTCTCCTATTCCCTCTTTTTTTGTGGAGTTATTAATAAGGGTTTTCACTCTTCCAGATCCTAAATACCAAAACCCACTTCAGAGTTGGCCTCAAGAACCCCACATTACAGGAAGTTAAGAAAGGGGGTGCAAAAAATGGACGTCATGATAGTTAGACATGAGTGGTAATAGCCTCCCAGAAAGGAGAGTGGAAGGCAGGGATGACCTAGTTAGTATCTCTGATTCACTCCGGATGTTTTCTCAACTGCTCATCCATAGTTTCTTGTTATTACATCTTTTCATTATTCAAACAAACACAAGGTGGCAAATCAAAACAGTACAAAATCACAGAAAAAAACAATTAAAAGAAAAGTATTCTTGCTCTTCCCAGCAAATGCTTTTTACAATGCAACTGCTAAAAACTATAATAAGGTGCTTGTTTTGTGAACAAATGTTTGAGGAAAAGTTTCCCCAAATAGGGTACCTCACTTTGCTATTGTTATTTATATTGTTATTTATCACTTTGTGTGTGTGATATATTGTTTCATTTTTCCTTCTTATTGTATCAGAACTGCCCCTAAGCACAGCTGGAATCTCAGTAGGATCTCTGCCTCCTTTCCAGGTCTCTGCTAAAAATCTTTGCCTGCCCTTGTCACAGCGTCACAGTATAGAGACTTTCAACTGTCACTTTAGTGTCTTAATGGAACCTGAATCAGCTCCTGTACACAGCCATTTTTTCCTTCTCAGATATGGGGCAGTTCTTCAGCAGAGTCTTGTTTCTTCCCTCAAACCTCAAATTGCCTCCAAACTGTAAATACTTATATTTCCTTGGTTACTGTCCCATCACATCTTCATATCACGAGCAATCACTGTTTGCCTGGACCTTGTATTATAATTAAAGATTAAACAAGGAGTTCTAATGTCACCCACATTTTGGTACAGAATGAAAAACGAAGCAGAGTTTTAAAATGCATTTCTCTTTTATCTAGACTGAATCTTCATTCTTTTTTTATTTTCCAAGTGGGGTCCTTGAAGATTACACTTAGAATGTGTTCTTCCCTCAACAGCCTGCTAGTACATGTTGGTTTTAAAGTCATGCTACTTAATGGCATTCAGGAGAACAGGCCTATCAGTCAATCCATAAGATAACCAGTCAATCAAATGCATGCAAACTGACAGTCCCCGGGGAGTTTCTAATTAGGCTACATTCTTTTTTTGTCAAGCTTTAGTACCTGGGTTTGGATCCATGTATCCATGTGAAACTGGACTTGGCAGCACGCACCTGTAATCCCAATACTAGAGGGTGGAGGCAGTTGACTCTGGGAGCTCACTGGCCAGCCAAAAAAGGAAGTTCCAGGTTTAGTGAGAGAACCTGCTCACAGAATAAAACAGAGAACAATTGAGGAAAACATTCAACATCAACCTTTTTCCTCTATGCATGCCCATATAAGGGAATATACACACAACACACATGTGAGAGCATGAGGGGGGGGGGGAGAATGGGAGTGCTCATTTAAAACTTAACTTCACCTCAAAGTCCATATTCTAGAACTTTTCAAAGACTCAGGACAAATTCCAAACTCAGAACAATGTAAATGTAAAAGGTTTCTGCAAAGTATAATTATTTTAATTTATAAGACAACCTTACATCACCCAGAATGGCTAAAATAAAAAACACCAATGACAGTCTATGCTGGTGAGGATGTGGAGGAAGGGGAGCACTCCTCCATTGCTGGTGGAGTGCAAACTTGTACAACCACTTTGGAAATCAGTATGAGAGTTTCTCAGGAAAATGGGAATCAGTCTGCCTCAAGATCCAGCAATTCCTCTCTTGGGCATATACCCAAAGAATGCACATTCATACAACAAGGACATATATGTTCAGCTATGTTCATAGCAGCGATGTTTGTAATAGCCAGAACCTGGAAGCAATCTAGATGCCCCTCAACTGAAGAATGGATGGAGAAAATGTGGTACATTTACACAATGGAGTACTACTCAGTGGAAAACAAAAACAATGGAATCTTGAAATTCGCAGGCAAATGGATGGAACTAGAAGAAACCACCATGAGTGAGGTAACCCAATTACAAGAAGACAAATATGGTATGTACTCATATGGATTTTAGACATAGAGCAAAGGATTACTATCCTACAATCCACATCACCAAAGGAGCTAGGAAACAAGGAGGACTCCAAGAGAACTCATGGTCCCCTGAAGAAGGGGAGGGGGACAAGAACCCCTGAGGAAATTGGGAGCATGGCGGGAGAGCGGAGGGAGGAAAGGGAGAGGAGGAGAAGGGGCTGGGAAGAACTGGAGGACTGAGACAGGGGAGGAAGAGAGGAGGGTATTAAAGAAGATGCCTTAATAGAGGCAGCCAGTACAGGTTTGGAGAGAAGTCTGGCACAAGGGAAATGTTAGGGAATCCACAGGGATGACCTCAACTAAGAATCTAGGCAGTGGTGGAGAGGCTGCCTTTGATGCCATTCCCCTATAATAAGATTGATGCCAACCTTGGTTACCATTCCTAGGGCCTTCTCCTAGTAGCCGATCAAATCAGAAACTGGCACCCACAGCTAAACACTGAGCCATACTGCAGGAATCCAGTCGCAGAGAGGGAGGACGGATGAGCAAAGGAACCAAGATGGTGCTGGAGAAACCCGAAGAAACAGTTGACCTGACATAGTGAGAGCACAGAGACCCTAGTCATAAAGCTGGGGAACCAGCATTGGACTGAACCAAGCCCTCTGAATGTGGGTGCCAGCTAGGAGGCCAAGGCAGTCTGTGGAACCTCTAACAGGAGAGCCAATGTTTATCCCTAGAGCATAAATGGACTTTGGGAGCCCAATCCCTATGGAGGGATACTATTGCAGACCAGATACAGAAGGAGGGGATGGGCCCTCCCCAAAATGATGTGATGAACTTTGACGATCCCCTGTGGAGGGCCTCACTAGCCCTGGGGAGTGGGTGAGGGGTTGGTGTGAAGCATGGGAGGATGGGAAAGTGAGGGAATGGGGGGGTATAAATTTTTTAAAAACTCTAAAAAAAAAAAAGACCTGAAACAACAGACATTTAGATAAAAATCTTCCCTCTTGTAAAGACTTGGAGAAATTACTATGATAAATGAAAAATCTATTTTCTTGCCTCTCAGCCCCCAAACATGTTATTTAAAAAAGTCTTAAGCCCAGCGGCACTCAGCGTCCATGTGCAACCTTCTCTGTTCTCATTTGTAACATTGTTGTTGAAGCATGTGGGTCTTAATTTGGTTGTGACTTGGAAGGTTATGACTTTGAGATTTACAATGTAAACCAGATGGATTTTCTGATTTTGCTCTCTTCCTCAAGTCAATTCCAATCCTCTTCTGGAGTTTCCCATTAATGGGAGGGAATTGTGAGTTCTGATAAAAGGCCTGTGACATCCTTCATGACACGCACAGGGAAAGTGAATGTTCCTGATATGCCTGAATTCATCCATTATACTAATCTCAAGTACACTCATCATTTAGAAACAAATCCAGAGTTTTTAGTTTCTGTTCAGTTTGTGGATTTCTTTAAGATGATCTCATGTTGTGTGTTTCTTTTTGTTGACTTTAATTAACAGTGCAGATTCTAAGGATTTAAGTATTTAGTGTGTAGGGGGAAACCATGAAAGAGAAACTCACATTCGAAGGAAGAGTGGGGCCTTGCTGACATTAGGACATCAAAGTCTCTACACAGAAGTCACTCTGTGGGCTGATGGGGAATGTACTTCTGTGTATGTTCATCTTATTGATTGTTGAATAAAGTACTGTTTGGCCTATGAGGCAGCAAGTTAGATGGGACTAGGAGTCAAGGAGGATTCTGGGAAATGTAGTAAAAAAGTGTCATCCAGGCAAGAAGTAACATAGCAGGGAGATTCATTTAAGAAAGGACAAGCAGGAAGTGGTCCCTTTCCTCTTCTATCCTGCTCTCTGCTCTGAGCCACCATGTGATCCCGGGGATGAGGAAGCCATCAGAAGGTGTCCGAAAAGATAAGTCTTATAAAATATATAGATTTATGATAATTAAGACTGAGCTAGCAGATGAGAAATCCTAGTGATTGGCCAAGCAGCATTTGTACCTAATATAAGTCTCTGTGTATTATTTTTGCCATCCACGTGGCGGGCAGAACTCAAGCAGGTGGCAGAAAGATTTATCGAAACAGTGGGCTTCTCAGGTTGACTTAGCTGAGAATGAAAGGAAACCCAATAATGAAAAATGATTAAATGGACCAGGGGCCTAGGGTTGAAAATGGAAACCCCTTTATGAAATGACTTATCTTTAATTTTACTCTTTCTCTAAGAGTTTATAGCCCTTTCCTAATTTGAAAAAGCTAATTCCCTCTTAGGCTCTTGAATGCAATGAGTTGGTAGCTTAGTAACTGATAATTACAACTACTTGGCCTTAACTTGTATTTTAATTAAATCATTGCTACTTTTAGTCTGTCCGATGCATTTTTTTTATTTCTGTTAAAACTGATTTTCTTTCTAATAAAAGCTGACATTGGCACCATGTGGCTCCTAAGGGCTTGACAACCTTAAGACTTTGTCTATTCCTCTGCGCTATCTACTTGCAAAATCTTCAAGTATGAGTAAGATCAAATGGAGTGAGTGAGCTACCTTCACACTGGAGTGAGAAGATCTCAGCTCTCATTGCATCTAGCCAGATGTTAGCCATGGTGCTAAAAAAGATTCTGTATTAATTCCCAGTATAAATACTGATTTTCTTGTAGTAGCCTGCATCAGGCAGGGTTCTCTAGACGTTCTATATGTTCCATTTATGTAGTTCTATTAATATAGAGCTATATACAGTTCTATATAATATATGCATAATATTATATAGTACTATATAATATATATTGCATGCCATATATAGTGTCATATATAATTATATATATATATGATAATATATAATAACTACAGGAGATGGTTGCACAATCCAGGAATAGCGACATGCTTGCTGTAGAAGCAGAGAACCAACTCAGTACACAATCAGGGAAGAGGATGACTCAACTGTCCCAGTAAAGTGCTGAAAGCAAAAGTCAGTGCCATTGATCCATATGGACAGGTTGAAGAAGCTGAAATCTCACATGAGTGGTTAGACTTGGAGGGCTTGTAGGTATTCATGCTGCCTTCCCCCAACTTCCTGTTTCTTCTGGGGTCCCAGCCTGCTAGGAGATGCCCCATATTCAGAGCAGGCCTCCCTCACATAACTGTTCCATGGATCGTAATTCTCTGTGAAAGCACTGGCCCCTCATATGCATCTCTTAGTTAAGTCAGGTTGATGATCAAAACCAGCCATCAGTTCCCATTTTAAAGGTGTGGTAGTTGAAACTCACAATGGTTAAATAATCTGCTGTTTTTCTCTCCTTTTTAGTTTAATTAATTATTTTAGACTCTCATACACTGTATTTTGATCACATTCACTTTCAACCCTCCCCTCACTTTCAACCCTCCCTCCTTCTGGATCAGTCCTATCTCCCTACCACCCCAACTTTATGCCCTCTTTAAAAAAATAATAGGTCATCCTCTTCAATTTATGCTATTCATATACTCTTGGGTATGGGACCATCCACTAGATCATGGTTGGCCTAACAGGCACCATACCCTTAACAAAAACTGAATCTCCCTCCCCCAGAAGCCATTGACTTTCAAAAATTTCCCAGTTGGATGTAGGGACTCATGAACCCCTTCTTGCTTTGTGCTGGAATGTTGACCAGCTTGATCTTGTGCAGGTTTAGTGTAGGCAACCATAGATGCTATGAGTTTAAGAGTGCAGTAGTCCTGTCATGTCCAGAGTAGCAATTCATTCTCATCATAGTCATCCATGCTTATGAATGATGGAGTTGGAATTTGAGCACAGTGTACCTGGTCCCAAAGCAATGGTACCATATCACACTCAGTAACCTTGCATAGACATGTAACAATAACCATACAACTTCCTGACATCATGGTCTAGAGAACCACTGGACTGTTAATTTTTGAAGTAACTCACCAACATAGGAGGCATAGTTTCATGTTCTTATCTACTGTATCTTCTGCTCTAACAAATGGTGTGTCCTTTCTCATCCCAAGCCTCATTCTCAGTATTTTTCTTGGCTAGCCACATGTATTCTTTCAGAATAAAGTTGCAGTCTGTATTAAAGGACACACCCATTGTCCATCCAGGTTGGTATTCATAACTTTATCTGAGATCCTATGCCTGTGGACTCTGCAGAAATCAGGATTTCAAAGAATATTCTGGTAAAGAGATGGGTAGATTCTCTGTGAGCATAGAGATTCCAAAATAAGAAGACCTGGGGATGTGTTGTTGGTACAGTGAGGATCTAATTTACAGTGAGGAGGGAATATTGAAACAGGGTGACATATCCACTAGGAGATGTGTCATAATGCCCTCTGGGGCTCTCTTTGGATGACATTTGCATTCTTCTAACCTAGTACCTACCATGTGTCTCCTACACAGAGTCACTATCATGGGAAATTCAGCCAGCCTGTGTGGAGCATTTTCCTCAGCAGGAAATCATGTCACCTGTCAGGGAATGTTTCCAGGGGAAAGACTTGTCAGGAAAAAGAAGTAAACACTAAGCCATTATTGAGACTTGCTCTGCAAATAGACTGTGGAGCAAAGGCACTGAACTATTAAAATGCTCAGGAGATAACATTACAGCTGAGAGAGAGCACAGGTTTTATATTGACTTGGGTAAGTCCCAACCTTGGTAAGTCTGTTTCTTTATCTAAAAAAGGATGATTATAACCATATAAGTCTCATGAATACATTGCAAAACTTAAATGATTTCATTATAAAGAACTTTAAGTATGGCATTTGGCACACAAAAGCACTTATCACTGCAGAGAACAGTAAGCAGAGCATAAGAGAAACACATGAGGCCTGTCTTCCAACCTACACAACATGGCAATTGTATGTCATGGACATGTGATGGTGGAGGATTTAAACAACAGTAGACATTTCACCTGGATATTTGATCTGGGTTTATAGTGCTTAGGATTCTGCTCTGTTCTGTTGTTCTTATGAGCCAAAGGCAGGTCCTGATAAACAGTAAGGCAGATGCTGACACTACTGCATTCAACACAGCCTTCCTCCAGCCTGTCCACTAGGAACATGTTCATCTGTTTTAACATATTTGGGCATTGATTCTTTAGGGGCATCTTCTTTCGCTCACTTGTCATCGATCTGTTTTTATTCTCAGTCTGGGTTTTATTTTGACACTTGCTTTGAAAGCTATTCACTGGAGCCAGAGAGATGGCTCAACTGTTAAGAGTATTTACTGCTTTCTCAGAGGACCCCAGTTTAGTCCTCAGCACCCATAGGATGATTTACAGCCACCAGTAGCCCCAGTTTCAGGTGATCTGATGGCCTTTTCTGGTCTCTGTAGACACCGGGTGTGCGCATGGTGTCCATACATACAGGCACACATACATACACATAAAATAACAGTAGGTCTTTTTTAAACAACAAAACTATTTGTTTCTGATTTGATGCTAGAGTCTGGGTTTCCTCTTATTGCTTCCTGACTGTATTTGAATCCTTGTATCCCTGATCTTTGTGGAGGGCATGTGTAGGCTACTTAGAAGCAGCATGTTCCTTGCTGTTCATCAACAGGGGGGCAGGGATTTGACATTTAGCCAATGGTTAAAATGTGCCCAGTACCAAGAAAGACTCTCCAGTGCATCATGGCCACTTCGTTCGTACTCTTGTGAGTACATTGACAATTGATTTCCTCACAAGAGTTGAGTAATTCTCTGACAGAACCCCCATATATATGCTGACCCATTCTCTGAGTGCTTGAATACTTGAGGAGGGTATACATGGATGGCTAGGATGTCTGCATGTGCAGCTCTCTTTTTCTTCTGGTCATTCATCATGAAAACAGGACTTTGACCTTCCCAGAGCCTTTATTAGCCCCTCCCGTTTCTGGAAACTTCTGAAGTTGTCTTCCAGGTTTCCTCTCTGTGTTGCTTCTGTGTTCTGTGTTGGAATTTCCAGGTAGTGAGTTCACCCATGAAAGCCTTTCCTTGGTCATTTCTCTTCTGTTACATGTCACAAGTCATCTTCACCTGTGTTCAGATATTGAGGGTCATTATTTCTTCAATGTGTGTATTTCAAGTGGAAGAACAAACCTTTCTCCTTACTCTGCCTCTAATGTAAACTTGAGTTTGTCTTTAAGGGTGGAATAGATCTTCATTCTGTGTCTTTTGGACCCTGACTTTTTTATTCATTGGTCCAGTTATTTTCAAGAGTCTTTATGCTGTTTCTTTGGGAACAATGGCCTCCCTGGGTCTCAGATACCAGGGAGAAAGGCTCCTTCTGTTATCTTTCCTATTCACTCTCAGCAGGTGGTAAAGAGGTGCCTGGCAAGCTTCTCCAGAGTAAAGATTCCAGATTTTTCTCCTTGGAATGAAGGAATATTTGTAGGGATATCATCTGAGGTGATACCATATTGTAGTTTTACTAGACTTTCATTAACTATTATCATCCACTCATTATTGCCTCAATTAATGACTCAAGTAGTGCTTTCTAATAGTGCTTTCTAACAGTGTTTCTTCATTTGCTTTTTGGCAACTGAGTCTGACTTCATTCGTTCATTACTTCACTCAATATTTGTTCATTCATTCTGGTACTTGGGATAAAACCCAGATCCTTCTGTATGCTAGGCAAGCGATCTACCAGTGAGTTATTGCCCAGTCCACTGTGTATTTATGAATGAAGTTACTGCCTCATGTCTAAATGTGTTTGGCTCAAAGATTCTTTACAAGTTGTTGTAATTCCCGTTATGAAGTGCATATCATTCTGTATTTGACAGGAGTACCTTGCAGCTTGCCACCATTTACTTTCCTTCTCTTCAACACTTTAAATCACTTACTTGCTTTTCCATCCAGCAAGATTTTCAGGTGTATCTTAAATTTATTTTCCTGGCCCCAATACTGGAATAAATATTTTCCCCGAGGAAGCCTTGTTTCACTTAGTGAAGTGCAATATCTAGAAAAATTACCTGTGTCCTGGTTCTTCTCCATGCCAGCTCCTCTTGGTGCATACAGTTACAAATGATGGATGAGGATATGTAGATGTAAGTGTGCAGACATGTCATCTTGTATCTATTCATTTGTTTTCTCCATTTATTTACTGTGGACTCTCTTTTTTGAAAGGATTTTCAAAGATTTAATGGAGCCTGCATTTCTTCTAAAAATAAGTTTCTTGTTGTCCTGGGTTTCTTTGCTCTGCAACAATTCCCTCTAGCCTAATAGTGACTAAGGTGGCTCATCATTTTCTTATATAATCTTTATTATTTTCTTTCTATTTTAATTTGCTGTACAATGCATCTTGAAACTCAGTCCTCCTATCTAAAACTTTATAGACAAAAAAAATTTCTCACCTTTCCCTTTTGCTCTCTCCTAATCATCATTGCCCCCATCCACTTTCATGAGTTCAGCTGGTTTAGAGTCCACATCTGTGTGAGAATGGGTGCAATTTATCTTTCTGTGCCTGGATTATTTCATTAAACGTCTTTTCCCCCAGATTCATTCATGCTGTCACCAACGATGTAATTCTTCTCTTTTAAAAGGCTAAAAGCTATGCAATTATGCACATACAAATTTTTCTTTATCAGCATATCTGTTGGGACATATATCAAATACCTAAACATATAATTTTGCAGTTGATATGGTAGTGAAGTTATCCTTCTGAATGCATAGCCACAAAGAGATTGTTGGATTATAAGGAAGTTTCATTCTTAATCTTATAAGCACCTCAATTCCTTTTTGAGAAATGTCTAGAATAATTACACACTCACCAAAAAAATGTATAATTGTTCCCCTTTCTGTAGGCCCTTAACAATGCTCATTGCCTTTTGTCTTTTTTGTGATTTTTTTCTATCTCTTGTAATTTCATTTAGCATATGCTAGTATATAAATATGTATAAGCATGCACTTTTCTTGTCAAAAGTCGTTTTTTTCATAACAAAATTATAACACATTTTATATAACAAAAGGGAAATTGAATCTCTAAATTATCAGGAGGGTACTAAGGATATGTGAGACAATGCATTTCACACAAAGTGTTTGTTTCTTTGTGTAGCTCTACCTGTCTTGGAACTCACTCTGTAAGACCAGGCTGTCCTGAACTCTCCTGCCTCTGTCTCCAGTGTGCTAGAATTAAAGGTGTATGCCACCACCACCCAGCTAACTGGTTTTACAAGTATACTGGAATTTATTCTCTATGTTTTGAGACATTGTCTCACAGTATAGCTCAGAATGACTTCTAAGTTAAGATCTTGCTTCTGTTTCCTTAGTGCTGAGATCACAAGTATGTGCCACCAACTACACCTGGCCCTATTAGGTGGCTTTTTGTTTTTGTGCTGTTATCAGTCCTCCATAAAGGACATCTTTATTCCTGAACCTATCTCTGTGTATATTTGATAGGTTAAGAAACACAATGAAGCTTCTCATCTGGTTATGTGTTCCTTGAAAATATGGCTAGGGTACAGGTTAGTGATAGAATCCTTGCCTGGCATGTTGGAGATTCTAAGTTTGATCTTTAGCACAGTATTGGGGGGCAGTTCAGTATTAGAGTACTTGTTTGCCATGTGGAAGGCTTAGGGCTTGATTCCTGTTTGCTTGTTTGTTTTCAAGACAGTATTTCTCTGTGTGGCCCTAGTTGTCTCTGTAGAACTCAGAGTTTTGCCTACCTTGGCCTCCTGGGAGCTGGGATTAAAGGAGTGTGCCACTACCAGTCTGCTTCACATGAAACGTTTATCTCCTTAATTCAACTTTATGAAATGTCAGTATGTGTTTTGTCTGATTGGCTTAGAATTTAAATGTTCTAGACTTTTTGCTTGTTTGGTTGATTTTTTCAAAATATTTTGTTATTTATCTAAAATACATTTCACAGAATATATATTTTGATGATATTCTTTCTTCTCCCCAACTCTCCCTTGAGAGCATATAACAAGCATAAGATGTAAACTTGACATTGCACATTGTTCTTAGCTCCTAACTGGGGTTAGTCTACATTTCACTGTCTTCTTTTGGTGCCAAGATTTCCCATGACATAAAGCTGTGGTGTCTGAGACAGTAGTCATTCAGTGTGCTTCTGAAGGCAGTCTCCATCAGAGATACCTGGTCTTCAGAGACATAGATCACAACAATCCCCAATGACATGCCTACACATCACTATGACTTTTCTGTCTAGACCAGTATTATTGTCTCCTGTTGTTGTGGTTTAGCTATAACAGTCAATTGTAAACATAGCATTGGTGATGATGGTTATGGGTTTCTGTTCAGCATTTTCAGGGTCAGGGGTAACATTGCTCAGGGACCATGCATGATAAAGTCCTGTTAGGCTACCTTTTCCCATAGCCATCTGCCAGGCCTCCATAGTAAGTTGGCTTTAGGCTAGCACACCATCCTATGGGGGGGCATCTCTGATCTCATTCTTTTCACATTAAACAGCTTTATGAACAATCTTCACACTTTTCTAGCCCTCTCAGTTAATAGATGAGGAACTAGTAGCTTTCCAATGTTCATACAGTTCATTCCTGGGGTGGTAACATTCAGATGTTGGCTCTTTCTCTTCTGTGTTAGTTTGAAAATGTCTGGAAATGCCTTGACATTCTAGGTAACTTCTCTCTTTTGAATCTCTTCTCTACCATCCTATGGCCCAGATCCTATCTTGTCTTCTTGATAATAATTTTTCTAAGAGGTGGGCAATGATAGCTGTTTGTAGTTTTAGGCTACTTCTCTATTAATTAGTGACACGGAACCTTTTTCATGTACCCTGTGGGCACTTATATGTCTTTTCTGAAACATCTTTTAGATCTACCTAGTTTTATGATCAGATTTTATTTTCTTACTATCAAGTTGTTTGTATTTTTTATACATTTAATATTAATCCCTCATCAGATGTGTGTTTTTCTAATATATTCAGTCTTATTAAACTGTTTATCATACAGAAGCTTGTTAACTTGACACAGTGTTGTTGCTCAAGCTTGCAGAGTGACACCAAAAAAGTTATTTCCTAGACTACTCCCAACTTGAAGTGAATGAGACCCTGGTGGGTATTTCCCTTCCTTCACTATCATGTGGCCAGAAACTTAACCTTTATTAGTGTGGTTCTCAGCCTTAATGCTGCTGCCTTTAATACAGTTCCTCGTGTTGTGGTGACAAGCCCCCTCAACTATAAAGTTACTTTGCTGCTACTTCGTAAGTATAATTTTGCTACTGTGGTGAACTGCAATGTAATATCTGACCTGTAGTTATCTGGGATTGAAACCCACTGGTTGAGAAGCAATGCTTCAGAACCTTTCATTTTCATTGAGAAAACTATTAGATTCCTCCTTGCTACTTCTACAGTCTAATTGTCTCCCACTTCCAGGGATAAAACCTTTTCCTGGATGGATTTTATATTAATCTAAACAGAAGGAAATGTGTTTGTTCATAAAGAGACATATAATAAAATCCTTAGAATTTGTATTCCAGATATAACAAAAATTATTTGTCTCTAACAGTACCAAGAAATAAAAAGATGACAGTGACATGGGAGCAAATAGAAAGACCACTGTCATAATAAAATTTTATTTGAATAACAAGCAGTGGGTCTGAATTGGCCTGTGAGCTCTACAATACTTGTTGAGCTCTCATTTAAAGCTTCTTGACATTTTTCCTCTCTTGAGAACATTATTTTTGTGCAAGCATAGTTCCTCAAATTAAATCTTAATTAGTAAAGTACAAGCTTTCTGTAATTAAATTTTGAATCATTTTGTAGTCATAAATTTCACTAAGGTCTCTTTTTGCCGTGTAACCAAAGGGGGGGGGGTTCATCTCCTCATTTAGTTAAGGTATGCTAGTATTATATAACATCACCTATAAATGTGAGAGTTCAGTAGCCTTTCTATTAAAAAGTGGGTGGCAGGGGTTTGGTAGGAAGGAAGTTACACAGTTATTTACAGTGCTATGCTAATCCAGGACTTGAGACTTCAGTCCATGCTAAGTAGACAGTGGACCTGCATTCTGATCAGGATCTAACTAGGGCACTCCTCCCTTGCTACAGAAGCAACACCATCTCCTGTAGTGCTCTCATCCTTTGTGGACTGCCTGGCAACCCATCCATAGTGAATTGTGGGTGTGTTCAGAGATGCAATGGAGTCACACTTCCAGCTAATATAATTAGCTTAGTGAGGAGGACCATGGTGGGTCCCATGGGGAGTTGAGGGACAAACATGCCATACAGACAAAACTTACATGGGAACTTTACTAGGGAAAGAGAAGGGAGTAAGACAAGGGAAGGGAGAGAAGGTCGAGAAAGAAGAAGAGAGACAGAGAGGCAAAGGGTCCTGTCTCTTCAGAGGAACAGTGAGATAAAGAGAGAGTGAGTGGGCAGAAATTATCTCTTTTTTAGAAATAAGCTTCTTTTACATGCCAATCCCAGTTCCCTCTTCCTCCCCTCCGTCCCTGTACCCTCATCCCTCATTCTAACCTTTTTCTACTTACCAGGGAGGGTGAGGTCTTCCATGGGAGATCTTCAAAGTCTGTCATAGCATTTGGAGTAGGGCCTAGGCCCTCCCCCGAGTGTCTATGCTGAGAGAGTATTCCTCCATGTAGAGAGGGCTCCCAAAGTCCATTCCTATACTAGGGATAAATACTGATCCACTACCAAATGCCCCATAGATTGACCAGACCTCCAAACTGACATCCTCGTTCAGGGGTCTAGAGCAGTCCTATGCTGGTTTCCCAGCTATCAGTCTGGGGTCCATGAGCAAGCCCCTTGTTCAGGTCAGCTGTTTCTGTGGGTTTCTCCAGTTTGGACCTGACCCCTTTGCTCATCCCTCCTCCATCTCTGCAACTTGATTCCAGAGTTCAGCTTAGTGTTTAGCTGTGGGTGTCTGCCTCTGCTTCCATCAGCTACTGGATGAAGGCTGTA
Organism: Cricetulus griseus; assembly: GCF_003668045.3. Classification (NCBI taxonomy): domain Eukaryota; kingdom Metazoa; phylum Chordata; class Mammalia; order Rodentia; family Cricetidae; genus Cricetulus; species Cricetulus griseus. The sequence continues at coordinate 97,233,162 of NW_023276806.1, forward strand.
GGATGGCATATAAGGTAGTCATCAATCTCATTATTGGAGAAGGCATTTAAGGAAGCCTCTCAAACAATGCTTAGATTGTTAGTTGGGGTCAAACTCGTAGATCTCTGGACATTTCCCTAGTGGCAGAATTCTCTTTAAACCTATAATGAATCCCTCTATTGTTGTACCTCTTTTCTTGCTCTCCTCAATTCTTCTCCTGACTAAATCCTCCTGCTCTCTCATGTCCTCCTCTCCCCTTCTCTTCTCCACCTCTCTTCTAGCTCCCTCTCCCCTCGCGCCATGCTCCCAATTCCCTCAGGAGATCTTGTCCCCTTTCCCTTCTCAAGGATCCATGTATGTCTTTCTTAGGTTCCTCCTTGTTTACTAGCTTCTCTGGCAGTGTGGAATGTAGGATGGTGATCCTTTGCTCTATGTCTAAAACCCATATATGAGTGAGTAAATACCATGTTTGTCTTTTTATGACTGGGTTACCTCTCTCATTGTGGTTTCTTCTAGTTCTATCCATTTGCCTGCAAATTTCAAGATTCCATTGTTTTTTTCTGCTGAGTAGTACTCCATTGTGTAAATGTACCACATTTTCTCCATCCATTCTTAAGTAGAGGGGCATCTAGGTTGCTTCCAGGTTCTGGCTATTACAAATAATGTTGCTATGAACATGGTTGAACAGATGTTCTTGTTGTGTGAATGCACATCTTTTGCCTAAGAGTGGAATTGTTGGATCTTGTGGTAGACTGATTCCCATTTTCCTGAGGAACTGGCATACTGATTTCCAAAGTGGCTGCATGAGTTGGCACTCCCGCCAGTAGTGGAAGAGTGTTCCCCCTTCTCCACATCCTCTCCAGCATAAGCTATCATTGGTGTTTTTGATTTTCACCATTCTGACAAGAGTAAGACAGTATCTCAGAGTTGTTTTGATTTGCAGTTCCCTAATGGCTAAGGTTGTTGAGCACTGTCTTATGTGTCTTTCAGCCATTTTAGATTCCTCCATTGAGAATTCTCTATTTAGTTCTGTACCCCACTTTTTAAATTCATTATTTGGTGTTTTTGTGAGTAGCATCTTAAGTTCTTTATATATTTTGGAAATCAGCCCTCTGTCAGATGTGGGGCTGGTGAATATTTTTTCCTATTGTGTGGGCTGCTGTTTTTGTCTTATTGACTGTGTCCTTTCCCTTACAAATGCTTCTCAGTTTCAGGAGGTCCCATTTATTAATTGTTTATCTCAGTGTCTGTGCTACTGGTGTTATGTTCAGAAAGCAGTCTCCTCTACCAATTTGTTAGAGGGTACTACTTTCTCTTCTAATAGGTTCAGTGTGGCTGGATTTATGTTGAGGTCTTTGATCCATTTGGACTTGTTTTGTGCCTGTTGATAGATAGGGATCTATCTTCAGTATTCTACATGCCAGCATCTAGTTATGCCAGCACCATTTGTTGAATATGCTTTCTTTTTTTCCATTGTATAATTTTAGCTTCTTTGTCAAAAAGCTTAGGTGTGTGGGTTAATATCAGGGTTTTCAATTCAATTCCATTGGTCTACTTTTCTATTTTTGTGCACGAGTTGACACTCCTACCAGGATTATAGCTCTATAATAGAGCTTGAAGTCAGGGATGGTGTTACCTCCGGAAGTTCTTTTATTGTACAGGGTTGTTTTAGCTATCCTGGGTCTATTGTTTTTCCATATAAAGTTGAGAATTGTTCTTCCAACGTCTGTGAAGAATTGTGCTGAGATTTTGATGGGGATTGCTTTGAATCTGTAGATTGCTTTTAGCAAGATTGCCATTTTTACTATGTTGATCCTACCTGACCAAGAACATGGGAGATCTTTCCATTTTCTGGTGTCTTCTTTAATTTCTTTCTTTAAAGTCTCAAAGTTCTTGCCATACAGGTCTTTCACTTGTTTGGATAGCATTACCTCAAGATATTTTATGTTGTTTGTGACAATTGTAAAGGGTGATGTTTCTCTGATTTCTTTCTCAGCCCATTTATCATCTGTATATAGTAGGGCTACTGATTTTTTTTTAAGTTAAACTTGTATCCTGCCACTTTGCTGAAGGTGTTTATCAGCTGTAAGAGTTCCCTGGTAGTTTTTTGGGTCTCTCATGTAAACTATCATATCATCTGCAAATAGTGAATGTTTGACTTCTTCTTTTCCAATTTGTATCCCCTTGTTCTCCTTTTGTTGTCTTATTGCTCCAGCTAGAACTTCAAGTACAATATTGAACAGGTATGGAGAGAGTGGACAGCCTTGCAGACCTTATCTCTTTTGCTTATGGGTAACTAGCCAGGGTACTCCCTCCCTCCTCCCTCCCTCCCTCCCTCCCTCCCTCCCTCCCTCCCTTCCTCCCTCTCTCCCTCCCTCCTTCTCTCTCCCTCTGTCTCTCTTACTTGCCTCTCATTTTGTTTTTTGATATAGGATCTCATGTAGATAGGACTGGCATGGAAATCACTTTGTGGTTCATGCTCTCCTCAAACTCACAGCAATTCTCCTGCCCCAGCCTCCTGGAGTACTGCAGATTACTGCACTCTGCTTAGGGTTCTTGTTTACTTAATTGCAATAAGCAAATTTCAGCCAAGCCAAGCTGATAGTGTCTGAACCCCCACAAATGTAAAGAAGCCAAACAGATGTTTTTAATGTAAAAACCAAACACTGAAAAATTCCTTTTGTTTTGTTTTCTTTTCCAAGCAGGAATTTTGTAGGCTTTTGGAAGGCATCCCTTACAGTTACTCTGTCCCCAGTGGGGTTAGTATCTGTAGAGAAGGCTTTGCTTATCTGCCTTTACCTTACTCATGATGTGACAGCATTACAGTGGACGGTTTCTGGGATCTCATCTTGATTTAGTGGTGTGTGTGTGTGAAATGGGTGATATTTTTTCTCTTTTAAATATGAGTTTTATGAGCTCAATTGTAAATCAAAGAATCTGTGCTCTTCCTCCTAAACCCCATTCTCACTTAGGCAGTCTCTCCTACCATCAACATGATGATTCTACACCAAGTGTAGAAGGTCTTGTTCAAATTCAGCTTTAGTCTGTCTTCATATTAGAACCATTTGATAGGGTCATTGGAGAAAAGATGCAAATATACACATTATTGAGTTTCAATTGCTGGGATTTGTAAAGAAGGTAGTAGTCAGCCATAGAGTAATGAAGTAAAGTTGCAGATCAAATTAGCCTGTGCATTTGCATGGGGCTATCTCATGACACTGGCTTTAAAAAACAAGCAGATTCATTTGTATTCAAAATAAAATTACAAGCCATTTCTTAAACAAGTGCATGTCTTTTAGTTTGTGGTTCAGTGATTGACACGAATACATTCTCCTTGTTCCATTTTAATGACTCAAATCTACACTATTGTTTTTACTACAATCAACATGTTGATGGCTTTGATAATTTTTTTCTAGAATCAGTGAAAAATAGAGATATTTCTCATTTTAAAATGAAAGAATTTTTATTAATACAGAAGAGGCTATACATAGGGTTTGTCTTCAATTTATCTTTAGCCATTCGTTTGCTTGTTTGTTTTTGGTTTTGTTTCATCTGAGTTAATCAAACAGTGGCCTAGCTCCCAAGCTAGGGTTATTGTATTCCTGTTTTTTTTTTTTTTTTTTTTTTAATATTCTAGACGTTTGTTGTCACTAAGAACATGTAGTTTCTCCCTGGCCATTTCTCCTACATTCCACATGTTGCTCTGCTGGATCAGAAACTAGAATTGAGAATTGTCAACATGCCTCTTTCTTTTTCACTTCTGGGTTTACCCTTTTCCTTTCTTTAAAAATAATCCAATCATGTTATTTTTTTTCATTTATAGAAAAAATGCCAAAATAATGTGCAGCTTCCATGGCAGCCCACAGCCAGATTTTCCTGTTGTTTACATCTCATACTGACATGCTATTTTGGTCTCAAGTGATACATTACTAAGGTTCATGTTTTGTCATTTTTTCTTTTGCTTTTGCCTAGTGTCCTTTCCTGATAATAAAGGTCCCTTGAAACCTTTATAGCAGGTGAAAATGTTGATCAGCTACCATAAGAAAATGCCTGACAAAACCAACTTAAAGTAGAAAAGGCTTCAGCTCATGGTTTTAGATGATGGTTGGCAGACATGGTTGGTATATTATGGCTCCCCTGAGCCATTGAGTGATATCAGGTAGGTGCGCAGGATGGAACAAGATATTCACTTGGGGCAGTTAGGAAGGACATTTTTTTCTAAAAGATGAGAGTATGGTGTTGTGGAAAAGAATATTTTTTCAACATTGTAAAACTGTGTTACCTTCCCTGCCCAAGGAACCTGATTAGCCTAATAAAAATCTGAATAACCAAGAGCTATAGGGGGGATAAGTGGGGCTGGTAAGCAGAAAGAATAAGTAGAAGGAGGAATCTAGGCTCCAGGGAGGAAGAGGGAGATGCCAGAGGCCACACAGATAGACAGCCACCAGGCAGCCAGACATGGAAGAAGCAGGAAAATAGGACATATATAATGAAATAAAGGTAAAAAAGCTCCAAGGCAAAGTGTAGATGAAGGGAAACAGGTGAAAATAAGTTATAAGAGCTAGTAGGACAAGCCTAAACTAAGGTTGTACATCATAATTAATAATAAGTCTCCATGTTGTGGTTTGGGGGGCTAGAAGTCCAAGAAATCCTTCTACAGTCTGGTATCCAAATATCTCTCTTCAAGGGCCACAGTGACCTATGACCTCCCATAGGTCCCACCTCTCTATGTCCAAATTGCAGCAGCATGGAGCTAAGCCTGTGTGAGACTTGGGATGCTGAGAAATGTTTAAAAGCCCAATGCTACAACTGCTGAGGAATTCTGTATATGTCCCTCAATGAGGATTTGCCTCCTGTCTTCCCCATAGTTAGTCATTAGCTCAGTTTGGTGTAGTAGGACCTCAGCAAGTCAAATGTATTCTTACCATATTATATCAGTGATGCATACAGTCAGCCTGACTCACACAGGGAAGTTCTTCTCCCCACCCTGCCTTTCCATGTGAATCCTCGAAGGAAGCCATGCTAGTTCTGCACTTGAGTGAGGCACAATCCTTCAGTCTCTTTGAGGGTAAAATTTAACATGAATTATTTTCAATTTTGTTTCCTGTGAGATTTTTCCCTTCTATTTTCTTAACTTACTTAATCATTTATTATTCACATGGGCTCATGAACCTCTGCTTAACATTTTACATTGTAAGTTAATATTTCATTATCTCACTCTTCAAGCCATTCCACTTTTGGCCCCAAGAGCTCTTTTGGTTGAATTTACCATGTCCCCATTGCTGCAGCTCTGTTTTTTTTTCAACATTCTTCTGGTGCAAAAACTCAGGCACATTTTGTGTATTTTTCTGTCATGCCCCACTTCTGTGGAGTAATACTGTACACAGTGAAAATGGTTGCTCTTAATGTTAATAAAAGGCTGATTGGTGAGTAGTCAAGCAGGAAGTACAGGTGGGACAGCCAAATTAAGGACAGGGAAGAAGGAGGGCACAGCCAATGCAGTCACCAGGAGACACTGAGGGTGCAAGACATGCTGGAGGATATTGCCACAAACCACATGGCAAATACTTAGAATAATGGAAATGTGTTAATTTAAGTTGTAAGAGCTAGTTAGTAATAAGCCTGAGCTATTGGCCAAGCATTTGTAATTAATATTAAGTTTCTGTGTGGCAATTTGAGAGTGTGCTGGTAGGACAGGAAAATTCCACTTATACCCCACCCCCAGAATCAGGCAATTCCTTAAAAGAATTCTCTTTTTCTCTGAAACTGCTCCTAAGTCATGCTCTGGCTACAGGCATGCTCATCATGAGTAGGGTGGGGTAGTCACCAAGCCTGTTGGCTCTGTACTAATCCCCTATGACTGCTGTCTTGAAACCACATTAATTTATTTTCTTTCTGCACTACAAGTCAAACTCTGAACTCAATTTTGATGGGCTAGTGCCGGGCTCTATAGGATAAACCATATTCTTCCCTCTTGGCTCTGGATTTGGTCTTCATACCTTGGCTAGTGAGTTTGGTTCATGTATTTGAGGATTCCAAGATGGAATACAGAATGGCAAATGACCCAGATTTGTGTTATTGTAAATTTTAAATAATATGTGATTTAAATTTTTCCTTGATAAACACCTTATGCTTTTCAGATTTTACTTGTTTTATTTTCATGTTTTCACTCTTTTTTTCCTCCACAGATGGTATCTTTGCTTTTGGTAGTTTTATGTCAGATCACCGAAGTTTTTATGTATTTGTTTTTGTTTATAATTGACATCCTTCTCTCAATAGCTATCCATTGTCAATAGCTCTTCAGCTAGAAATGGAGCTTTGTGTCCAACTCCCCCAACATCTTAGAGTTTATGGGCAGCACAAATTGCATTTTTCCAAAGAGGACATAAGTTTGGGCATGTAGGAAAAAAAAAAGATGGATCTATTGAGGTGATGAATATGATCAAAATACATTGCATGAAATTCTCAAAGGATAAATATGAGTATATTTTAAAGTAGTAAATTTTATGTCCTTGCCTGGTGGAACCCTTAATTAAATGTGAGATTTTTGCATTCATTGTCACCAAAGGACATGATTTGTTCTGTGAATTCAGTAAACAGAATGTGGATTTTTGAAACTGAACAGGCAATAATTAAAAGTTTTAAAAGAACAAGGCCACAGAATCCTTAAAGTTGATTTCAAATAAATTAAAGGACTTTACCATAATTTTGAGATAATATTTTGTTAATTAATAAGCTTAGTCCACAAATTCACCCATTTTAAGGGGTTAACAGCAGCTATCAGAGCTTACCATAGACGGCAATTGCAGAAAGTAGGTATGGTGTAAACACTGTCGTACTGTAGGTTTGTTGGCTAAAGAAACCCATATCAGAGTTTGGCAGGAAGAAATGATTTATGTGTCTGATGAGAATAAGATAGTTGTTTCATGTAGCTCTCTGGAAATGTAAATCCTGGAAGCTATTGGAGTCACATAAATTAATTTTAATGGAGAAAAAGGAAACACCAGGACAGTAATTTCACATTTTATAATTCCTATAAGTTATCTGGGAACTGCGGTTTATTTAAATTCTCACACATGTTCTAATTATTTTGTACTTCCCCACCTTTCCATGTTTGACAGACAGTTTCACATCCTTAATTGTTCAGACTTTGGGATAGCATTCATAAATCTGATGAAACCTCTTCATCCTACTGACACTGGTTGCGTGACATCAGGACTTTATTATTCCTGGTTTGTCTAGTTTTATGTTGTTTTCTGGCAGCACATCAGAAGATCTCCAAAGAAACTGGATATTACTAGTAATGATATTAGTATGAGTTATGTTCAAAATAACAAAAATTATAAGAGTACTCAAGAAAACAAATACTACAGGCTGGTAAAGACCCACTTGTACCCAGAAAGGCAGGCTCCTTGGGGTTGTTCAAAAGAAGCTGTGCTGCCACCCACTCCACCCCCCCAAAGCCGGAAGTGCTGGCTCTCCTCACCTGATTGGGTCCTCTTGTACTTAGTGTACTCAGTTACTTACAAACTCTTGCACAATCTGGAAGGTAAGGTTAGACATGGCAACACTGGCAACTCTTCGTGCCTTTTCCTCCGCGACCCACTAGAGGTAATCCTTGCCTGCCAAGTAAAGTTAAGCCCTTTTCTACGGTGCTGTCTTGTTCTTGTTCATCCTTTGGCAGATCTGTGTCGTTTGGCTGAATTTTTAGGTAGTATCCATTTAAGCTGGGCTGGAATCAACCTCCCTCCCTGCCCCCGTGAATCTGAAGATGACCTTGGACTTCCAGTCCTCCCTCGTGCCACTATCTTCTAAGTGCTGGAATTAGAGGCCTGTACCATTGTGGCTAGCGTATATAGTGCTGGGGATTGAACACAGAGCTTTGTGCATGCTAAGCAAGCACTCTACCAACTGAGATACGCCTTTGGCTCATGCAGTCACCTTTCTCTGGCCTGTGACACAGTTATTGCTCCCCGTCTGCGCCCTCCTCTTCCTTCAGGTTGGCTGACTCCCATCAGTTAGATTTCACTTCCTCTAAGAAGCCCATGTATGGTGATGGATGCCCAAGACCGACAGTCACACTGGTGCTTCTCCAACTAGAAGGCTGACATTCTCCCATCAACTCCATCTGCCAGCTGTTTTTCACTTTTTTCCCTATCTGTGTAGGTGACAGGCTAGCCTGTAACTCTGAGCATGCTCAGCATAACCCAAGATTGTCACTACCAGACCCTGTTAGTGGTAGCAGCCAATCCAGCTGGAACATGAAAAAATATCTGGAGACATTGTGGTACAGGTCTCTAAAGGATAAAACTGCCTCTGGTGGAGAAAAATTGTGCTGAGAAGTGGACCTCAATTTTGGCTGCTAATTAAGTTTTCCTGTGGGCACATCTCACCCAAGAGATTCTAAAATGGTGTTTTAGTTATTTTTTTAGTGAAATGTAATCTCCAAAATTCAAAGGAAAGAAAAACAACAGAATTTGACACTTACCTTGTATGCTGTTAGTTTTCAAACCTAGGACAAATGGTTAAGGTACCTATGTGACATATTAAAATATACACTGGCCATCAGGTTCTCCCTGCACTGTTCAGTCCCTACCCGTTATAGGGCCCTCCTGGCTGGAGTACCCTGCCCTCTACCCTAAACTTCTCCTGTCCAGGGGCTGTGCTGCCCTTCCCTATAAAACCAACCATTTTGGTTACCTATCTCTAGTCTCCTCTCTTTTGGACCTCCTGGCGGCTGCTCCTGTTTCCCACCTCCCTCCCTTCTCTATTCTCCTCATGTGGCTCGGGGTCATGTCCACTCTGGACTCTCCTAGATGACCCTGACTCTGGCTATGTTCTCCCACATAACTACAATAAATTTTCTCCTCCACAACACCTAGGAGCAGCTCTGTTCCTTTTTCCTCTTTTTTTATTCTTTTTTTTTTTTACACTTATATGTCACTTGCAAAAATCAAGGTTAGGTTTGCTTTCAGGAGACTAGTTCATATAGTGCCCACTCTTGTAACTGATACTTCAGAATAATTAAGCAAATGAGTCCTGAAAGCTATGTCTACCAACAGCTCACACATCACTCATTGAAACAATCCATTTTTTGTCATGACAACACTCTATTATGTATTTTTGGAAGAAATTTGTCTCTACATTTTTGTTAGTCTCCTTGAGATACATAGAACAGTTGGTAAGTATTCTTTTTTATCTTGAAATTATAATATAATTACAACTTGTCTACCTTCCCTTTTCTTTCTCCAAATGTTCCCATATAGCCCTTCTTACTTTCTTTCAATTTCATGGCCTCCTTTTCATTAACTGTTATTAAATACGTATGAAGTGCTTATCTAATTATTCTTTATCAATGAAAACTCAGTAGTCAGATATCAGGGTAAGAACCCGAATGATCAGAGAAGCAGTGGAGAAGCAACCAGTGATCTCCTCTCTTTTCCTCCATCCAAAACAGCTGAGCTCTCTCCAATCCCTGCCCTAGTACTTCCTGTGTCTCTCTATATGTTCTCATTCCTCCAAAACTTTATGGCTAATTTTGGTCAGCTTGTAACTAGCTCTACCCTCTGGCTCAAAGCAAACTTGATTGTCATTCTCTGGAGTGTCAGAATGCAATTAAAATATCCCACAACATTCCCCCTTTTGGCCTATATAAAAAGCGAAGAATTTAACTCTAACACAATAAAACTGTATACAATAAGAATGATTATCAGGTAAGAATTATATTCACAATGTATAGGCCATTTGCATTTGGCAAATTCAGAGAAGATACTCTGTTATCTATCCTATCTTGGTGAGTCCAAAGTTTTGTACCCAATCTACTTTCCATCCTAACTTTTATTACCAACCCAAAACTATTTTTTTTAGACCTGAAAACATTTTATTTAAGCTTTTATGTCTCTCAACATTATACAGTTTACACCTCTTTTGTGAGTTTCTTCTGTGAATTTGATAACAAGGAAAAATAACTGTCTAGTCTTCAACTCTATCAGAGACCTGAGTAAACAGGAAGTGCAGAGCAAAAACTTCTAAAACTATAGAAATGACAGAAACAGTTGGCTGCCTGGACAGTCACCAAAGGTTCCTCTGTAATATTGGGGCATCCATCTTCACCCTATGGACATAGAATATCTAACAAACTTTTCTGTGAAGCAGGAATTTTGAATAACTGTCTTGCCTTGTCTTGGCAAAGTTCAGCAGTCACCTTCTTTTGTGTCCTGCTTGTCAGCATCCAAGGCAAGGGCACTTTCTTGCCCAGTGGCTAACTTTTACCACAAAGAAAACAGATACCATATGGAGGTTACTCAATGCCCATAATCTTCTCTGAAGTGATTGGTATTTCCAGGAGCAGTCTCACTGTCATGAAAAGCCTCCTGATATTAAAGTATTTTCAATGTCATATTCTGTAGGTCTTGAAGTATTTGATGATCATCTATTTATCTAAAATATATCTCTGTATGACCTTGAAAACACACCTATCATGACTACAAGTTTGATTGTTTTAGATGTCTATTAATCTGTATTTTTTATTATTCTAAAGAGTTTGAAATAATAACTTTCAAGAACTAGAACTTTACATTATATTGTTAAATGAGCAGCATAGGTACAGTATCTTGAATAAGAGTAGAAACATATGTACAGTGTGTTCTAAAAAATAACCTTAAATTTGTATCAATATACAAAAATACCTTAAACAAGAGTAGAGAAGCATATATACATTATAACAAAAATAACGTTAAATTTGTATCAATAGGGGTCCAATTTCTGCCTGCCAACTCTGGGAACTCCTGTCCTGGGGTCTGCAGGCAGATTGACTCAGCCCCTCAGGACCAAGTAACCCAGAGTCGGCTGACATCTCTGTGCTAGTCCAGTTCCCACCCACCCTTAGTGTGAGTGTCTCAGAACTGCCTGCACCCACCCTGAGACCCATCAGAGTATCGGGCCCTCTTGCACCCAGTGGAACAGATCCTTGGACCCATACACACCAGGAAAGGAAGTAACACCACCTGTACCCACTGGAAGAAGAGATGGGAAGACAAAAATATAAGAACACATCCAACAATAAGAAAACCAATATTATACCACCAGAGCCGAGGGACTCTACACCAGCAAGACCTGAACATCCCAACATAGATGAACCAGAAGAGAGCAACCTTAAAAACAACTTCATGCAGATGATAGAGACCCTAAGAGAGGAAATGAGAAAATCCTTCAGAGAAATGGAAGAAATGACAAACCAAAAGATGTAAGAAATCAAGGAAAGCCAAGGAAATAAATTAAACAGCTGAAGGAAACAGTTCAAGACCTGAAAACTGAAATAGAGACAATAAAGAAAACACAAACTTAGGGAATTCTGGAAGTGGAAAAACTGACTAAACAATCAGGAACCACAGATGCAAGCATAACCAACATAATACAAGAGATGGAAGACAGAATCTCAGATGCTGAAGAGAAACTAGAGGAAATAAATTCATCAAGCAAATAAAATCTTAAGTCCAACAAATCCTTAACACAAAATATCCAGGAAATAAGGGACACCGTGTAAAGACCAAACCTAAGGATAATAGGTATAGAAGAAGTTGAAGAAACCCAACTAAAAGGTGCAGAAAACATATTCAACAAAATCATGGAAGAAAACTCTCCCAACCTAAAAAAAGACATGCCAATAAAAGTACAAGAAGCCTACAGAACACCAAATAGAGTAGACCACAAAAGAAAGTCCCCTCTTCACACAATAATTAAAACACCAAACATACAGAATAACGAAAGACTATTAAAAGCAGCAAAGGAAAAAGGCCAAGTAACATATAAAGGCAAACCTATCAGGATTACACCAGACTTCTCCATGGAAACTCTGAAAGCCAGAAGGACCTTGATAGATATTCTACCAACTCTAAGAGACCATGGATGCCAGCCCAGACTACTATATGCAGCAAAGCTTTCAATCACTATAAATGGAGAAAACGAGATATTCCATGACAAAACCAGATTTAAACAATATGTAACTACTAATCCAGGCCTACAGAAAGTACTGGAAGGAAAACCCCAACCTATGGAAATTAACTGCACTCACACTCACAAAAACATAGGCAATAGATAATCCTACTTCACCAAAATCCAAAAGAAAAAGCAGGGTAAATCCACATACAATACCACTACCAACAGCAAATCAAAAACAAACAAGAATAAGCACTCGATGTTTGTAAATTTCCCTCAATATTAATAGTCTTAACTCACCATTAAAAAGACACAGGCTAACAGAGTGGATACAAAGAAAGAATCCATCCTTCTGCTGCATACAAGAAGCACACCTCAAATTCAAAGACAGATATTACCTCAGAGTAAAGGGTTGGAATAAGATATTCCAATAAAATGGACCCAAGAAACAAGCTGGGGTAGCTATCCTAGTATCTAACAAATTAGACTTCAAAGTAAAATCAATCAAAAAAGATGAAGAAGGTCATTTCATACTCATCACAGGAAAAATCCATCAGAAAGAGGTCTCAATTCTAAACATCTATACCCCAAATACAAAAGCACCAATGTTCGTAAAAGAAACATTATTAAAACTCAAAACACAAATAAGACCTCACACAGTTATAGTGGGAGACTTCAACACCCCACTCTCACCACTAGACAGGACCACCAGACAGAAACTTAACAAAGAGACAAAGGAACTAACAAAAGTTATGACCCAATTGGGATTAACAGATATCTATAGAACATTCCATCCAAACACAAAAGAATATACCTACTTGTCAGCATCACATGCAACCTTCTCAAAAATCAAGCACATACTTGGCAACATAGCAAATCTCAACAGGTACAAAAACATTTGAATAACCCTCTGTGTCTTATCAGACCACCATGCTTTAAAGTTAGAATTCAAGAACAACACAAATTGCAGAAAACCTACCAACTCATGGAAATTGAACAACACCCAATTGCACCACTCCTGGGTCAAGGAAGATATAAAGAAAGAAATTAAAGACCTCCTAGAATTCATTGAAAATGAAGACATAACATATCCAAACTTATTGGACACTTTGAAAGCAGTACTAAGAGAAAAGTTCATAGCTCTAAATGCTCACATGAAGAAACTAGAGAATAGTCACACCAGAGAGTTGGCATCACAGCTGAAAGCTCTAGAACAAATGGAAGCAAATTTGCCACAGAGGAGTAGATGCCAGGAAATAATCAAACTAAGGACAGAAATCAATAAAGCCAAAACAAAGAAAACAATTCAAAGAATCGATGTAACAAAGAGTTGGTTCTTCTAGAAAATCAACAAGATATACAAAACTTTATCCAAACTAACCAAAAGACAGAGAAAGAACATGATAATTAACAAAATCAGAGATGAAAAGGGGGACATAACAAGGGACACTGAGGAAATCCAGAGAATCTTCAGGTCATGCTTTGAAAACCTGTACTCCACAAAATTCTAAAATTTAAAGGAAATGAACAATTTTCTGGACAGATTTCACTTACCAAAATTGAATCAAGAACAGATAAGCAAGTTAAACAGACCTATAACCTCTAAGGAAATAGAAGCAGTCATCAGTAATCTCCCAACCAAAAAAAGCCCAGGGCCAGATGTCTTCAGTACAGAATTCTACTAGAAATTCAAAGAAGAGCTAATACTAATACTCCTCAAATTGTTCCATACAATAAAAACAGAAGGTTCATTGCCAACTCTTTTTACCAGGCTACAATTACTTTGTTACCCAAGCCACACAAATACACAACTAAGAAAGAGAAATACAGACCAATATCACTCATGGACATTGATGCAAACATAATAAAATACTGGCAAACAGAATCTAAGAACGTATCAGAAAAATTATCCAACATGATCAAGTAGGCTTCATCCCCGGGATGCAGGGTTGGTTCAAAATTTGAAAATCTATCAATGTAATCTACCATATAAACCAACTGAAGAAGAAAAACCAAATGATCATCTCTCTAGATGCTGAAAAAGCCTTAGACAAAATTCAACACCCCTTCATGAAAAAGGTCCTGGAGAGATCAGGGATAACAGGAACATATCTGAACATAATAAAAAACAGTATTCAGTAAACCAACAGCCAACATCAAACTAAATGGCGAGAAACTCAAGGCTATTCCTCTAACATCAGGAACAAGGCAAAGCTGTCCACTCTCTCCATATCTCTTCAATATTGTCCTTGAAGTTCTAGCTAGAGCAATAAGACAACAGAAGGAGAACAAGTGGATACAAATTAGAAAGGAAGAAGTCAAGCTTTCACTGTTTGCCAATGATATGATAGTCTACATAAGTGACCCGAAAAACTTTACCAGGGAAATCCTACAGCTGATTGACACCTTCATCAAACTGGCAGGATACAAGATTAACTCAAAAAAATCTGTAGCTCTATTATATATGGTTGAAAAATGTGCTGAGAAAGAAATCAGAGAAGCATCACCCTTTACAACTGCCACAAACAACATAAAATACCTTGGGGTAACACTAACCAAAAAAGTGAAAGACCTGTATTGAAAGAATTTTGATTCTTTAAAGAAAGAAACTAGAGAAGATACCAGAAAATGGAAGGATCTCCATGTTCTTGGATAGGTAGGATCAACACAGTAAAAATGGAAATCTGCAAAAAGCAATCTACAGATTCAATGCAATCCCCATCAAAATCCCAGCGCAATTCTTCACAGGCCTTAAACAAACAATTCTCAACTTTATAAACAAAAGACCCAGGATAGCCAAAACAATCCAGTACAATAAAAGAACTTCCAGAGGCATCACCATCCCTGATTTCAAGCTCTATTATAGAGCTATAGTTCTGAAAACAGCTTGGTATTGGCATAAAAGTAGACAGGTAGACCAATGGAATAGAGTTGAAAACTCTGATATTAACCCGCACACCTAGGAACACAAAGAAGCTAAAGCTATAATGGAATAATGAAAGCATCTTCAACAAATGGTGCTGGCATAACTGAATCCTGGCGTGTAGAAAACTGCAGATAGACCCATGTCTATCACAATGAACAAAACTTAAGTCCAAATGGATCAAAGACCTCAACATAAATCCAATCATACTGAACTTATTAGAAGAGAAAGTAGGAAATACCCTTGAACTAATTTGGTACAGGAGACTGCTTCCTGAACATTACACCAGTAGCACAGGCACTGAGATCGACAATTGATAAATGGGACCTCCTGAAACTGAGAAGCTTCTGTAAGGCAAAGGACACAGTCAACAAGACAAAACGGAAGCCCACAGACTGGGAAAAGATATTCACCAACCCCACATCTGACAGAGGGCTGATTTCCAAAATATAGAAAGAACTCAAGAAGCTTGTTTCCAAAATACCAAACAATCCAATTAAAAAGTGGGGTATAGAACTAATTAGAAAATTCTCAATAGAGGAATCTAAAACGGCTGGAAGACACATAAGAAAGTGTTCAACATCCTTAGCCATCAGGGAACTGAAAATCAAAACAACTCTGAGACACCATCTTACTCCTGTCAGAATGGCCAAAATCAAAAACACCAATAACAGTTCATGCTGAAGAGGATGTGGAGAAAGGGGAACACTCCTCCACTGCTGGTGGGAGAGCCAACTTGTACAGCGACTGTGGAAATCAGTATGGCATCTCCTCAAGAAAATGGGAATGAGTCTACCACAAGATCCAGCAATTCCACTCTTAGGCATATACCCAAAAGAAGCACACTCATACTACAAGGACATCTGTGCAACGATGTTCATAGCAGCACTATTTGTAATAGCCAGAAGCTGGAAGCAGCCTAGATGCCCCTCAACCAAAGAGTGGATAGAGAAATTGTGGTACATTTACACAATGGAGTACTACTCAGCGGGAAAAAAATGGAATCTTGAAATTTGCAGGCAAATGGATGGAACTAGAAGAAACCATTCTGAGAGAGGTAACCCAATCACAAAAAGACAAACATGGTATGTACTCACTCATATGTGGATTTTACACATAGAGTAAAGGATGACCAGCCTACAATCTACACTGCCAGAGAAGCCAGTAAACAAGGAGGACCCTAAGAGAGACATACATGATCCCCTGGAGAAGGGAAAAGAGTCAAGATCCCCTGAGCAAATTGGGAGCACGGGAAGTGGGGGGAGGGAGCTAGGAGAATGAGAAGGTAAGAAGAGGAGGGATGCAGAGGACATGAGGGAGCAGAAAGTTTGAGTCAGGGGAAGAATAGATGATAACAAGAAAGGAGATACCATAATAAAGGGAGACATTTTTGGTTTACAGAGAAATCAGGCACTAGGGAAATATCTGGAGATCTACAAAGATGGCACCAGCTAACAATCTAAGCAACAGAGGAAAGGCTACCTTAAATGCCCTCCCCAGATAACGAGATTGATGACTGATTTATATGCCACCCAATAGCCCTCATTTAGCAGCTGGTTGAAGTAGAAGCAGACACCCACAACTAATCATTGAACTGAACTGGAACCCAGATGCAGAGAAGGACGAGTGAAGAGTAAAGGGGTCCAGACCAGGTTGGTGAGACCCACAGAAACAGCTGACCTGACCATCGGGGAACTTTTGCTCCCCAGACTGATAGCTGGGATACCAGCATGGGACTGATCCAGACCCCAGGAACATGGGTTTCAGTGAGGAAACCTCAGAAATACATGGGAGCTCCTGTAGTAATTCAGTACTTACCCCTAGCATAGGTGTGGACATTGGGAGCCCATTCTATATAGAGAAATACTCCCTGAGCCAAGACACATGGGGGTGGGCCTAGACCCTTTCCCAAAGGATACGATAGAATCTGATGACACCCTATGGAAGGCCTCACCATCCGGGGGAGCAGAAAGGATATGTGATAGGTAGGATTTTAGTTGGGGCGGGAGTGGTAGGGGATGACGGGAGGGAGAAAGGAACTGGGATTGTCATGTAAAACAATCTGGTTTCTAATTCAAATAAAAAAATCTGGAAAAAAAAACAATTCTCACCTTTATATGAAAAAATAAAAGACCCAGGATAGCCGAAACAAACCAGTACAATAAAAGAACTTCCGGAGGCATCACCATCCCTGATTTCAAGCTCTATTATAGAGCTATAGTCCTGAAAACAGCTTGGTATTGGCATAAAAATAGACAGGTAGGCCAATGGAATAGAGTTGAAAACTCTGATATTAACCCACACACCTAGGAACACCTTATTTTTGACAAAGAAGCTAAACATATACAATGGAATAACAAAAGCGTCTTCAACAAATGGTGCTGGCACAACTGGATGCTGGCATGTAGAAGACTGCAGATAGATCCATGTCTATCACAATGCACAAAACTTAAGTCCAAATGGATCAAAGACCTCAACATAAATCCAATCATACTGAACTTATTAGTAGAGAAAGTAGGAAATACCCTTGAACGAATTGGTACAGGAGACTGCTTCCTGAACATTACACCAGTAGCACAGGCACTGAGATCGACAGTTGATAAATGGGACCTCCTGAAACTGAGAAGCTTCTGTAAGGCAAAGGACACAGTCAACAAGACAAAAACACAGCCCATGGAAAGATATTCACCAACCCCACATCCAACAGAAGGCTGATCTCCAAAATTTACAAAGAACTCAAGAAGCTAATTTGCAGAACACCAAATAATCCAATAAAAAGTGGGGTACAGAACTAAACAGACAATTCTCAATAGAGGAATCTAAAATGGCTGGAAGACACATAAGAAAGTGTTGAACATCCTTAGCCATCAGGGAACTGCAAATCAAAACAACTCTGAGATACTATCATATCTGTCAGAATGGCTAAAATCAGTAACACCAATGACAGCTTATGCTGGAGATAATGTGGAGAAAGGGGGACACTCCTCCACTGTGGGTGGGAGTGTCAACTCGTACAGTCACTTTGGAAATCATTATGGCGATTCCTCAGGAAAATGGGGATTAGTCTACCCCAAAATCCAGCAATTCCACTCTTAGGCATATACCCAAAAGAAGCACACTCATACTACAAGGACATCTGTTCAACCATGTTCATAGCAGTATTATTTGTAATAGTCAGATCCTGGAAGCAACCTAGAATGGATAGAGAAAATGTGGTACATTTACACAATGGAGTACTACTCGGCAGGGGAAAAATAAAAATGGAATCTTGAAATTTGCAGGCAAATGGATGGAACTAGAAGAAACCATTCTGAGTGAGGTAAACCAGTCACAAAAAGACAAACATGGTATGTACTCACTCATATGTGAATTTTAGACATAGAGTAAAGGATTACCAGCCTACAATCCACACTGCCAGAGATGCTAGTAAACAAGGAGGACCCTAAGAGAGACATACATGATCCCCTGGAGAAGGGGAAAGGGACAAGATGTCTTGAGCAATGAACTAGGAGAATGAGATCAGATGAGGAGCCATGAGGAGGACATAATGGGGCAGGGAGGTTGAGTGGGGGAAGAACAGAAAAGACTAAGATAAGCGATATTATAATAAAGGGTGACATTATAGGTTTAAAGAGAAATCAGGCACTAGGGAAATGTCTGGAGAGCTATAAACATGACACCGACTAACAATCCAAGCAACAGAAGAGAGGCTACCTCCCCTGATAATGGGATTGATGACTAACTTATATGCCATCCTATAGCCTTCATCTAGCAGCTGGTGGAAGTAGAAGCAGACACCCACAGCTAAACCTTGAACTAAACTGAAAACCAGTTGCTGAGAAGGAGGAATGATGAGCAAAGAGGCCCATACCAGGCTGGTGAAACCACAGAAACAGATGACCTGAACAAGGGAGAGCTCTTGGTCCCCAAACTGATGGCCTAGAAACAAGCATGGTACTGATCCAGACTCCCTGAAGGTGGGTGTCAGTGAGGATACCTCAGAAATCTATGGGGCCCTTTGTAGTGGATCAGTACTTATCCCTAGCATAGGAATGGACTTTGGGAGTCCATCCCACATGGAAGGATACTCCCTGAACCTAGACATAAGGGGGTGGGCCAAGGCACTATCCCAAAGATACAACAGACTCTTAAGACCCCCTAAGGAAGGCCTCACCCTGCCTGGGGAGCAGAAAGGGTATGGGATAGGTAGGGTGTTAGTTGGGGGGAGGGGCAAAGGAGAGAGGAGGGAGAGGGACCTGGGATTGAATGTAAAATAATCTTCTAATTAAAATAAAAAAATTTAAAATTGTATTCATATACACAAAGCATACCAATGTAAAATACTTAAGATTAGTAGTTGCTGTTTTAGTTTAAAAGTAGGTTCAACAGTCTATCTTTTTATCCTGTCATTCCTATATCTCCCTTTTCTTCTCAGAATGAGGTCACTGAATATAATCTCCTTTTCTTAGTTTCCTCCCTGACTATGACCAAAAACAACTTGCAATCAGCCCCTCTAAATGATGATAGACATCCATAATCCACTGAACAACCAAAAAGCACCTGCTTCACCTTTTGGGAACGTGGGTGGCAACATATGTATATGTATATGCATATACATATGTATTCCTAAATATAACCTACTTAGTTTCTATAATGTTTCTTGTATGTATGTTTTCAAGGCTAACAACTTGGTATTAGATAGCTGATTAGTGTGCTCTTCCCTAGGGGAATACTAACTTTCCTGTTCTCAGCTATCTTTAGTTGTCTCTGGTTCTTTGTGTAGTCTTTTTCCTTTCCACTTTGGTGTGTCTATTGGTATCATCCTTGCAAGCATTTTTTTAAATGATGAATGAATGACTCATTGAGTACTAAGCTCATTTTTCCTATAGTAGAAACTACTGACTGCAGTCTGTTATTGCCAGTATAACTTCATCTAAGGGGCGTTTCCTTTGAGAGCCTGAAGTAAGGATTGTAAGCTCTGAGTATAAAGATATCCATTCTTATTTTCTCCGATGCAAATTAACTCCAAGACTAGATTGCCCAGTTTTGTAGCCAGACAGGTGTGTGGCTGCTAAGCGAAGCCAGACAGCAAGATGGCTAAGGGACTATAGATAGGAAAAAATGACACACTCTTGTCTTCTGTCTCTTGTTGTCTTGTTTTCTACTACAGATGGCTGAAGTCTCAATCTCCATCCAGGCTGTAGGGTGACTTTAGAGAGAGAATCATGTGCTCAAGATGAGAAGAACCAGAAAGAGGGAGAGTTGTCATGGTAGCACTGTTCTGCTCATATCTCAACCTTATGATTTAATTGAGAGGAAAAGAATAAAATTCAGTCTTATTTCTGTGTTTGTTATTAGCAGGTTAAAGCGGGTCTTAAATCCTGTGCTGGTAGGACATAATGTGCTGAACAAGCCAATTAGCTTTTCTTCCTTCAGGATACTTTGTAGATTTTAAGAGGAGAGAATCTAAAACTGAAATCACCTCATAATGTCATAATTTTCATGAGAATGTGTAAATAGTCCCCAGCCTGGGCACACACATTTTAATATGACTTCATAAATTGTGCTTATGTCCCCTTTATGTAAATCATATTTAGATATTTTCCCAGAACTCTAGAATGTACCTTTAAAACATAACTGAACTGGACACACCATGTATGCTTGCCTTGAAAATGAGTTTCCTTGCTGTGAACATGCCATCCATGTAAGAATGCTTCCTTCCTTGCCTTGCACTTTGAATTTAGAAATTTGAGCTACACATATAAGAACTGACCATCATGCCTGCTGTTAGCAGTTGCTTTTAGAAAAATAAACCTTTCCTTCCAGCAAGATTGAGTGCTTTAAATTCACTCAAATGGATTGGAAATTGCCCTCTTGACTAATAATATACTGGGAAATGTTCACTTAAGGATAATTGTCCATTCATTGGTAATTACCCTCACCATCCGCCATCTTCAAGAGTCAAAGAAGTGACTGTAAATTTCTGAGAAATAGAAAAGGAGCATTGTGTAAAACTTGTAAGCATTTGTCAGAAGAGCTCTGAAGTGCTTAGGCTCCAGGTTCTCCTTCTAATTGCTTCAAATCCACTGATACTAATGTGAGCTCTCACCCCTACTTGTTCCCAACATGTAAAATAACAACATTGTCCTGTTCTCTTGTTAGGTTAACATCACAATCCTAACAACTCAAAGAAATGTGGACTTTTGTCACTTTCCTCTATATTCTATGACTTTGGATCTTAGCTTTTATTCATAATAGACATTAAGGAAGATGGTCCCCTGTGGGAGGAAGTAAGAAAAACTGTGACTGCAAAAGAGGATTTACATCCTAGTAATCCATTATACACACAGCAGTAATTGTTTGGAGGCACGTGACTTAGTCTAGAGCAGTATTGTAGGTGGAAGGTTAATAACATTTCTATAATATTTTTAGTGTTAAAACCAAAAGCAACATGGTTAACTCTACCACATTCTGAAAGGCTTTCGGTAGAATTTCCTTACTTTTTCCTTTTCAGACAGCACTAAAGAGAGCACCCTGACATGTAACTTTTAAGTCTCCCCTATTCCATGGAGCATTTTTGTAAATCAGCTGGACAGTGTATTTGTTCAGCTTGTGAATATCACACTCCTAACAAGACATGTGAGTGTTCACTAAAACAGCCCAGCCTTTGCTTTCAGAAAACAATAATATTACACAGTCCATTTTGTGTCCCATTTTATGAAATCCATTGAGGGGACTATGTGGGATAAGTGGGACTCTCAGCTACAAGGAGAGCAGGAAGGCATCTATATCAGAGATTAGAAAAACACTAGGAAGATTTGGGAGCATGAACAAAATACACTACCAATGTCTAAACAGCTGAGTCAAACAACATGGTGAACAACGAATGCACACAAGTATTACTGAGAATGATTAATTGGTTTTCAGGCCCCATTTTCTTTGCAGAACAGTTCTCTGGAGAATTCACAAGGGACTGGTTAGAGCTGCCGTGTGTAGAGCATGACTCCATTGGGGTGGTTGTAGAAAAGAGTCAAGACAGAGGCATAGAAGCTGTGTGATTCACCCTGCATTGCTTCAGTAGCATGTCTCTCTCTTTGCCTGGATAAGCTCTGATGCTGTCTGACTGCTTTACCATGGAGGCAAGGTTTCCAGTATGTGATGGATATTTCTCTGTCTGACCCAGGAGGTATTTCTTGTCTATGTTTGCTACAAAACACATACATTTTCATACAGGGTAAATATCTTCAAATATTTTGTGAATAAATTTCTTCCATTTCAATTGCTAACAATTTTGCCCATTTCTACTTTTTAGAACTATGGAGTTAGCAATATTTGGGGGGAAAAGTTTGATTTGTGAATGATTGAAAGCAAATATACATATTTATATTTTCCTGGTTTTCATTTCTTAGATTTTATAAGTCATAAACCAACAGATATATCAGTTATGAGTTATGAACAAAAATCAAACAGTTAGGAAACTAATGTCATAGAACACTTGTAATAAATTTTGCTTACATTCTTTAATTATGTGTGCTCTAAAATTATTTTATAAAGGCCACCTAGAAAGGCATAAGACCTGATAATGGATTTGGGCACTATGACTTTAGCCAATAGCAATTATTGTTAAGAATTCAAATACATATGTGTGCATAATACATAAATACAGAATCACCAAGAAGTACATCTTAAATGGACATTCTAATCAGTAAGTACTTATCACCAAACATTTGATGATTTATGTAACATCAGAAAATAATAGATGTATGTTTCAGTCAACCACTAAAACTATTACTGCAGTTTACCTGTTTGCAGAGGAAGGGCTGGGGTGATAGTATGGGTGGTCACAAGGATCCAGGTTCAATCCCCAGCATCCACGTAAAAGGCAGAGGCAATGGCATGCAGGGGTAACCCCAGTACCAGGGAGGTGGAGGCAAGCAGATCATCACTGTTGGCATTTTAAGTTTTAGTTCTAGCTTAAGTTTTAAATTTGTCTGTGTAAATGTACCTGTTCCTTTCCCTGATGTTTCTGGGTATGGCTCCAGAAATGATTCTATTTAACATATTCCAAGTGATTGTTGGCCTACATGGCAGTTAGGTCTGAAGCTAAAAGCAAGCTGCCAGATTCAAACAGGAGCAGGAGGCTCAAAAGAAGGAAACTGAGAAATCAAGCATCCTCAAATTTACCTACTAATTGACACATTTCCAGTTATTGCTGTTGTCCTAACATATACACACAATTTCACTTTCAGTGACTCCTTATTTACTTGGTAACAGAGGTTCTTGGAAAAATCTAAACATTTACTTGGGGTTAAAGGAGAACCCACATTCAGTACATAAGACTAAAAATCAATTTTATTTCCACTTGATTAAGGTCCACAGGTGCTTCTGTCAGGCATTGTGTTCACCGGGAACACAGGATGCTCTTCATATACAAAGGCAACTACAGGGAAAGCAGATGTTCGGCTCAGACTTAGACTCATGACTGCTGAAAGGAATGAGTGGAGGTGAGACAGGTGAGCTGAGCTGTGCCTCCTGTTGGAGCAAATCAGGCAGGAAACAGGTTCAGAACTAAGCAAAGAGGCATGCATGATGTGAAAATCCTTAAAAATAAAACATGAGAAATTTAATTGATGCCGAGTCAACAGACTTTTGGATATATTGAAGTATGGCACAATTACTTACAATCACCACCTGTTAGGAAATGGTGATCACAGGATATCTTCAGTTAAAAGTAAGACACTTCAGGGAAGTGTTTTTGAGAATTGTATGGATGATCATATGCCAGCAGAGTAAATTCACTATGAAAAGTGTTTTAGTGTAGATGGAATGTTTAAGCATAAAATATTTGAATTTTAATAAAACAATGTTACTGGTATTCAACACTTTTCATCTTAATGTTTCAGAAAAATTCTATTTAAAAATACTCAAGATCCTAGGTGTGTGGGTTAATACCAGGGTTTTCAACTCTACTCCGTTGGTCTACCTGTCTATTTTTGTGCCAATACCAAGCTGTTTTCAGAACTATAGCTTTGTAATAGAGCTTGAAGTCAGGGATGGTGATGCCTCCAGAAATTCCTCTATTGTACAGGGTTGTTTTGGCTATCCTGGGTCTTTTGTTTCTCAATATAAAGTTGAGAGAATTGTTCTTTCAAGGTCAGTGAAGAATTGTGTTGGGATTTTGATGGGGATTGCATTGAATCTATAGATTGCTTTTGGCCAGATTGCCATTTTTACTATGTTGATCCTGCCTATCCAAGAGCATGGGAGATCTTTCCATTTTCTGGTATCTTCTTTAATTTCTTTCTTTAGAGACTCAAAATTCTTACAGTACAGGTCTTTCACTTTTTTGGTTAGTGTTACCCCAAGGTATTTTATGTTGTTTGTGGCAATTGTAAAGGGTGATGCTTCTCTGATTTCTTTCTCCACCAATGTGTCATCCAACAATCCAAATATGTATGCTGGAATAAAGAGAACATCTTCAACAAATGGTGCTGGCATAACTAGATGCAAACATGTAGAAGACTACAGATAGACCCAAGCCTTTCGCCCTGCACAAAACTTAAGTCAAAATGGATCAAAGACCTCAACATAAACCCAGCCACACTGAACCTATTAGAAGATAAAGTGGGAAATACCGTTGAATTAATCGGTACAGGAGACCAATTCCTGAACATAACACCAGTAGCACAGACACTGAGATCAACAATTAATTAATGGGACCTCCTGAAACTGAGAAGCTTCTGTAAGGCAAAGGACACAGTCAGCAAAACAAAACGACAGCCCACAGACTGGGAAAAGATATTCACAAACCCCACATCTGACAGAGGGCTGATCTCCATAATATACAAAGAACTCAAGAAGCTATTCTCCAAAACACCAAACAATCCAGTTAAAAAGTGGGGTACAGAACTAAATAGACAATTCTCAATAGAGGAATATAAAATGGCTGGAAGACACATAAGAAAGTGTTCAACATCTTTAGCCATCAGGGAACTGAAAATCAAAACAACTCTGAGACACCATCTTACTCCTGTCAGAATGGCCAAAATCAAAAACACCAATGACAGTTTATGCTGGAGAGGATGTGGAGAAAGGAGAACACTCCTCCACTGTGGGTGGGAGTGCCAACTTGTACAGCCACTTTGGAAATCAGTATGGCGGCTCTTCAAGAAAATGGGAGTGAGTCTGCCACAAATTCCAGCAATTCCACTCCTAGGCATATACCCAAAGGAAACACATGCATACAACAAAGACATCTGTGCAACTATGTTCGTAGCAGCACTATCTGTAATAGCCAGAAACTGGAAGCAGCCTAGATGCCCCTCAACCAAAGAATGGATGGAGAAAATGTGGTACATTTACACTATGGAGTACTACTCAGCAGAAAAAAACAATGGAATCTTGAAATTTGCAGGAAAATGGATGGAACTCGAAGAAACCATTCTGAGAGAGGTAACCCGATCACAAAAAGACAAACATGATATGTACTCACTCATATGTGGATTTTTGATATAGAGTAAGGGATTACCATCCTACAATCCACACTGCCAGAGAAACTAGTAAACAGGGAAGAGGCTAAAAGAGACAAACTTTGTCTCCTGGAGAAGGGGTCACCATCCCCTGAGCATATTGAGAACATGGGAAGAGGGGGAAGGAAGCTACGAGAGTGAGAAGGGAAGAAAAGGAAGGATGCAGAGGTCATGGGGAAGCAGAAAGGTTGAGTCAGATGTAGATTAGAAGAAAGGACATATGATAGGTAGGATTTTAGTTGGTGGGGTGGTAGAGGAGGAAGGGAAGGAGAAGGGAACTGGGATCATCATGTAATTCAATCTTGTTTGTAATTCAAATATATAAAAAAATAAAAAAATAAAAAAAAAGAAAGAAAAGAAATGCCATAAGTAGAAGAACTGGAAAACTCCCCAAGGAGGAATTAATGTAGAATCTCCAAAGGAAAGATGGAGGATACTAGGAAAAAATACTCAAGATCTTTTTTCTAAGAGTGTAGTTTCTGATAATTGTTTTTAGAAGACAACAAACCCAAGAGTATTTGGTCAGCACAATTGGTTTGGAAGGTTTACAGACAGAAGCAGCACACAGATTTGGGTGGGTAAGGAATAAAGAAGAGCTAGGGGAGAGGTGAATATGAACAAAATTTATTGGATGAAACTTCCTAAGAACTAACAAAAATTTAAATATATGTGGTTTGACCTTAAAACTGACTAAAACCTTACAGTGAAAATGAGAACTGGATCTCAACGATGGAGCTTACTCTACAGAACCATAAACAAATACAAAATTCATAAAGGGAATCCTTGAAAACTCTGGAAAGCTAGCAATACCAAAAAGTGAAAAAGACAAGGAAATATGTGAAGGGATGCTCTTTTGGCCTGGACACATGGGGAAGGGCCTAGATCTGGCCAAAGATGATGTGGTAGACTTTGGGGAGCCCCTTTTGAGGGCCTTACCCTTCCTGGGGAGTGGAGGGGGGATGGCTAGGAGCAGGTGGGATGTTGGGGGGAGGGGAGGGAGAGGGAGAAGTGATTGACATGTGAAACAAGCTTGTTCCTAATTTGAACTAATAAAAGAATAAAAAAAAAAGAAAAAGACAAGGAAAGATTTCCTCATTTTTTCCTCTCACTTGAGGTCACACTTGGCCCATGGGGTGAACATGCGACATCTCATGTCCATTACAAAGGTCCTCTCAAGTTTTTTTTGTTTTGTTTTGTTTTTTGTTTTTCTCCATGCATCCCTAGTCAAATGGCTGCCCTGCAGAGCTGAGGTGGGAAAATCCAGAGAGAAACCCAATCCATACCTCCCCGTTGAAAGAACAGGCAGGAAGAGATCACCATTTTTTGTTTTATCTTGTAACTTGTGGCAGCCGTGGACCCTAGCTGCTCTTGTTTCTAGACAGAAAGAGCAACTGAGTAAATAGTTTGAAAGAAGATAGCTCTAGACCATTTCAAGACCTGGACTCAAAGTGTGCTTGCTCCGTCTCTCCTACACCCCCTCACTGGTCTTAGAGACAATGTGTCAGCAAAGCTGGGAAAAACAATTCACATCAGGGTTCCTGTCCACAGAACTGACACAGAGGGACTGCACAGAGACCCCACCTTCTCCACATTATTGGTGTGACTCAGATTCTTGCAACCCGCTATTCAAATTGTCCAGGATGCAGCAGCAAACAACCTGAAAAAAGTGGTCAGTTCTCATGACAGTCAGTATTCCTGCACCCAAATTCTCCAACTGCTACAAAAATAAAATAAAATAAACACTGTCTTAAAGTGACCATTATCAACTGTGCTCCAGGGCAAAAGGACAAATGTCATTTCAATCAGTGTAGGAGAAAAATAATCTCTCATCAGAGGAGTGAAAAAGCACAAGAAACAAACAAATGTAACAAGACATATAGACACGAATTGGAAGACTTCGATGGGCTAAGGAACTATACAGTATAAGAAAGACTGAGTGACTTGAGATACAACACAGAATGGTTATTTTTGTGTCCTGGAGACCCAAAGAATGACTTGGTGAGATACATGTGACACGTGGCATGTGGATCAACAATCATTTGGATCATTTGGAATATGTTATAGTCATTCCTGAAGCCATATCCAGAAACAGCTGGGAAAGGAGCAGATAGATTTTTACAGACAAATTTAAAACTTTTTAACATAGGACTAAAATTTAAAATGGCAATTGCGACAATCCACTTGCCTCCACCTCTCTGATACTGGGATTACTCATGCACACCATTGCATCTGCCTTTCACATGGGTGCTGGGGATTGAACTCTGGTCCTTGTAACTATCCATACTGTCACCTGAGCCCTTCCCTTGCAAACAGGTCAAACTATTTCGATAGTTTCAGTGATAGATTATTTTCTGATGTTACATAAATCATTAAATGTTTGATAATAAGTCCTTACTGACTAGAATGTCCATTACAGCTGGGTGGTGGTGCATACCTTTAATACCAGCACTTGGGAAGCAAAGGTAGGTGGATCTCTGAGTAATGAGTTTGAGGTTAACCTGGTCTACAAAGTGAGTTCCAGGATGGACAGGGCTGGCTACCAAAAGAAAAAAAAAATGTCAGAAGAATAATATCTTTCTTCTTATTCAGTGATGTGCCCCTACTCAAAACTTGTCATTTGCACATGAGCACTGCCTTGGCACTCTCCTTTTTTTTTTTAACTTAAATTAGAAACAAGCTTGTTTTACATGTCAATCCCAGTTCTCTCTCCCTCTCCCTCTCCCTCTCCCTCCCCTGCTCCCCTACCTCCCACCAACCCTCTATCCCATCCCTTTTCTGCTCCCCAGGGAGGTTGAGTCCTTCCATGGGGGATCTTCAAAGTCTGTCATATCATTTGGAGCAGGGCCTAGGCCCTCCCCCAGTCTAGGATGAGAGAGTATCCCTCTATGTGGAATGGGCTCCCAAAGTCCACTCATATACTATGAATAAATACTTGTTCACTACTAGAAGCCCCATAGATTGCCCAGGCCTCCTAACTGACACCCACATTCAGAGGGTGTGGGTCAGTCCTATGCTGGTTTCCCAGCTATCACTCTGGGGCCCATGAGCTCCCCCTTGTTCAGGTCAGATGTCTCTGTGGGTTTCTCCAGCCTGGTCTTTGCTCATCACTCCTCTCTCTCTGCAACTGGATTCCAGGAGTTCAGCACTCTTTTTTTTATTAATTCATTTTTTTTGCATTCCAATTCCAGTTCCCACTCCCCTGCCACCTCCCATCTGCTCCTTGGAGAGAGTAGGGCCACTCCTAGGAAGTCCACTAAGTCTTTCCGTCATCTCGTTGAGGCAGAACCAAGGCATCTCCACACCCCTGTGTCTAGGCTGGGCAAGGTATCTCTCCATGTAGAATGGGTTCTACTAAGTCAGTTTGTGCATTAGAGTTAGACCTTTGACCCACTGCCAGTGGCCTCATATATTGTCCCAGTAGCACCATTGTCACCTATAATAAGGGGGTCTAGTTTGGCCTTATGCAGGTTTCCCAGCTCTCAGACCAGAGTCAGTGATCCCTCACTAGCGTGAGTCAACTGATTCTGTGGGTTTCCCCATCATGGGCTTGACTCCTCCCTCACTTCGATTGTACTGCAGGAGATTTGCTCAATGGTTAGTTGTGGATTTCTACATCAGTTTCTGGGAGACGGCTCTAGCTTCTCTGGGGTTGTGGGTTGTAGACTGGGTATCTTTTGCTTTATGTCTGGTATCCACTTATGAGAGAGTACATACTATATTTGTCTTTCTGGTTCTGGGTTACCTCACTCAGGATGTTTTTTTTCTAATTCTGTCTTTATGCCAGTGAATTTTAGGATGTTATTGTTTCTTACCACTGAGTAGTACTCCATTGTGCAAATGTACCACATTTTCTTTATCAATTCTTCAGTTGAGGGGCATCTAGGTTGTTTCTAAGTTCTGGCTGTTACAAATAATGTTGCTATGAACGTAGTTGACCAAATGTTCTTGTGTTGTGAATGTGCCTCCTTCCTTGGGGTATATGCCCAAAAGTGGTAATGCAGGTTCTTAGGTAGGTTGATCCCTAATTTTCTGAGAAATTGGCATACCAATTTCCCCAGTGGCTGTACAAGTTAGCACTCCCACCAACAATGGAGGAGTGTTCCCCCTTTCTCCATATTCTCTCTAACATAAGCTGTCATTGTTGTATTTGATCTTAACCATTCTGATAAGTTTAAGATGAAATCTCAGAGTGGGTTTGATTTGCATTTCCCTGGTGACTAAGGATGTAGAGCATGCTGAGAATTTCCTTAAGAGTCTTTCCGCTACCATTTGAGATTCTTCTGTTGAGAATTCTCTGTTTAGATCTGTACCCCGTTTTAAATTGGATTATTTGGTAGTTTGATGTCTAGTTTCTTGAGTTCTTTGTATATTTTGGAGATCAGCCCTCTGTCAGATGTGGGGTTGGTGAAGATCTTTTCCCATTCTGTAGGGACTAAGTGCTCTCTCTGAGGCCTGGGTCCATTGCAGAGAGCTTTTTTAAAGCATCTTTGGCACCATGGATGTATTTAGATTACCCTTCTGAGTTACCTGCTTGCAGTGAGCATTATCTATTTTCACAGTGTTCTCTCCCATCTGCTCTCATTTAGGACCAGACACTTCTAACTAGAAAAACACATTTTCTGTCCTTTAACAATACATTGTTCTTCTACCAAAGACAAAAAATCTCCACAAATTAAAAATATAATAAAATTTCATTCTTTGGCACAAGAGTACATTGTGGGGAATATATACATACATATAGGAGTATATGTATTCAAATCATTCTGAAATATCATTCATAGCATGTAACTACTTTGCCACCACAGTCCCGTCTTTAAAAGGAATAATCAGGACAGCTGAGCATGTTGTGAGATTCTCTGGGTATTGTTCTACCATGCCCTGCCACTTACTGTCTGCACGACCTTGGGCAGATTGTTTCATTTTCTCTTGCTTCAGACGCATCATCCATAACACAGAGAATGTGCTAGATCCAATCCCCAAAGTGGTGATCACAGAAAGTAACAACAGGAAGCATGGATTAAGCCATCTGATAGAAGAAACTGCTCAGATATATTCTTCTTAAAAGAAAGGTGTGTTAGGCCATCTCCAAGCATCTGTTCAGACAAGTGAAGCTCACTCTGGATCATGGAGAAAAGGGATGAAAATGCAACAGTGGGGGGTCTTTTATAAAATAGAGTTTGTTCTAGGCTTAAAAGTCTTTTTGTATGTATGAAGATTTTACCTAAATATATGTTTGGGCACAAGTGCGCAGTACCTGCAGAAGCCAGAAGAGGGACTCAGATCCCCTGGAACTGGAGTTACAGAGAGTTGTGAGCCAATGTGTGGGTGCTGGGAAATAAACTCAGGTCCTCTGCAAGAGTAGCCACTGCTCTAAACCACTGAGCCATCTCCCCAGTTCCCTGACTTTACTCTCCTAATGAAATTTTCCTTCATTAGGAAGTGGCTTATTGATGCACGTTGTGTTTCTTTGCCCTTGTTTGTAAATAGAAATGCAGTAGACTGCCATGCCCTCTATTAATATGCTGTTTAATATGTAGAAAGAAACATCTATCAAGCCTAAATTATTTCTTGCAAAGCATTTGAATTGAAAGCATGCAAACTGCTGGCCATTCCTAGCACTGTTTGGCTGTAAGGCAGCTGTGGGGCAATAAAAATACCAGGACATAAAACCAGAAGAAAAGTCAAAATCCACTTCTGCTTATCATTTCTTTTGTCAGCATAAAGAAATTAACTTTTCTTAATTTCAAATCTCTTATTTTAAAATCAGGTAAGATGTACTTTGACTTTGAGGAGACATAACCAGCCTAGGACCCTGCTCATGAGAAAAACTCCGAGACTGTAAGAAATGAAGGATCATCATTCATTTTCAGTTATCTGAAAGCAGCCAGCTTTGGACAGCTGTCATCCTCTACAAAGGAGCAGATGGTTGGCTCCAGGACCAATCAGTTTCTAGCCTCCTGCTGCCTGCGCTTCCCTGATACCAGGCAAAGGGACAGAACCAAGAGTGTGCAAAAGCATCAAATAGCAAGCAAGACTTATTGATACTAGACTTGTAGGCTCTTCAGTGGCTGGAAATTGGACAGGGTGGGAGATGGGGACACTACTAAGAGAGAAGACTTGCCTATAAGCCTAGGGGAAGTGTTCTTGGTGGATAAGGGGCTGGAAATACAAAATACCAAGCTCCTGTGTCTAAGAACATCTGTGGATTACAAGCAAAGAGGAAAGGGGCAAGGCTGTGAACACTGGAGTAGAAAGAAAGGGCTCTTGTCAATTCATTGATTCCCAGAGGGAATCAATGAATTACTGGGATCCTGCCTCTATTTGCACTGGGACCTGAGAAAGAGAGGCAACCATTATTTATTTCTCCCATGGGGAAGGAATTTTGGAAACACAATAAAATGATTAACAGTGAAAACAAAATAAAATGTATTCCTTCCTTCTCCCCCCATCCCCTCTCAGTCTTTCTTAACAGAGTCTCATTATGTAGCCCTGCCTAGACTGTAATTCACTTTGTAGACCAGGATGACATCCAACCAGAAATGATTCTCCTGTCTCTGACTCTTGAGTTCTGAAATTACAGGCACAGCTACCACACCTGTTTTCAGACTTCAAGAGGACAAGACTGAAAAGATTTTTGCCATCAGCAGATTCCTACAGTAAAGAGCAAAAAAGGTAATTCAGAGTAAAGAAACAAGAAACAGCAATGAGTGGAAAGCCTTAGAAACAGTAAATACACTGTGAATTTTGGGGGAGTCACACAGCACACACACACCTGTGTCTATATCCCCTCCATCTCACTCTTGGATCTAGAGGAATCAAGTGTAAAATAGGAACAACAGCTGCCTCATGCCTGAGAGGCTTGAGGAGCCTGGAGATGCTCTGGCTGTCAGGTCAGATGCTCCGTTGCCCCACAGAGTCTGTCTCTCACTGGAGAGATTGTTGTAATTTTAAAAGGCAGTGCTCCTGGCACAAGAGAAAGACACAGACTTTGGGTGGATGGTGAATGGGAAAAGAGGAAAAAGAAGAGGGGAGACTAGCCTCTGAGACAGGAGCAGCAAAAGAGAAAAGAGAGGAGGAGGGAGAGAGGAGGTGGGTAGGGCACCTTAACAAGGAAACTAACAAATTTGCATAGGAGGTGCTCTTAGTGGCTGCAGCTGAAGGGGTGTCCTATCAGAACCTCAAAGGCAAGCCAGCCCAGATGCCTGAATATGTTAAATACTGGCCACATCCAGGTAGCAGTTTATACACCAACCCCTCCCACTGCCAGCAGTCCAATCTGGTGACAAAACTCTGGAAAGTTCCTGAACTTAGAGTACTGGTTGGAAGCCTGGAAAAGCAAGTTCCCATATCAGAGAAGGAATTGGGAGGGGGCAACCAAAGGGATGAATCTACAACATGGTAATCTTACTTCTGCCACACCCTTCTGATATGGGTGGGCAGCTACCAGAGGGTGCCACCCTTGCTCAGGATGGGTCCTTCCAATTCAACTAAAGCAATCAGGACATTTCTTCAGGTGAGGCTCCCTAGTCAAGTGACTCTAATTTGTGAAAAGTTGACAAAACAGCCAGCCATTACTGCATCCTTCCAGACCTTGGATAATATGTAGGTGCTCTTTCATTTCATTGTGAATTAGTGAAACACAGTCTTAAAATACTTCCTTGAGAACAGAAATGCATTGATTACAGTAATGGCCTAACTTTAGTAACAATTGCCAGCTTTAAATTTTCCTACAGGTGGGATCAGTTCTTTATGACACTGCCTTTTTCCACTAGGCAGTCATGTAGTATGTACCCGTAGATGAGTGTGCCTTTTCTGTTTCTTTTTAATCAAATGAGATCATCACACACCGAAGTTTGCAACTTTCTACAGTCACAAATGAAACAGACGCATTTTTAAAACTCTTCATTCCACCTATTGTATAATGGTGCTGTGGTCTGTCAGCACTCAACCTGTGAAGATGGTCACACATTGTGTTGACGCTAAGCAGTGTGACATTGAACATCCTGGTTCCTGGGACTTGGGGCTTTACATATTTATGTGTTTCTGTTACATTGGTGAGTAGGAGAATTCTAGTCCAAGGGAAGGAAGAGTGTAGAAATCATGGTTCTTTGGTGTGGTCTTCATTTTTCAGCTTCTCATTCTATAACAAACATGTTCTTTCTGCAGTTCGGCAGGGTAGTCCATCCCATGCATTTGACGTGACTTTATTAATGCCTAAGTCGTGAAATGCAGGAGATTTTTTGACGAAGTGTGTTATTATCCTTGTGTACAGTTTATTTTAGAAAATTGCCTTAAAATTGTATTGCCAAGTCCAGTGAAAGCTGGCGACATTTTAAAGCATTTAAGACATTTTCCAAATTGCACCCTACACAGGCTGCTATAATACACAATCTAGCTGCAATGCATGTGGCCTCCTTTCCCACCCCTTCACAGCTCAATAGAATGCTCAATGAAGTGCAATTCTTCCTGAAGCATTTCTGACAAATCTTAACCATTTCCACTTAGATTTAAAACAAAATACTTTTGTGTACCTGTCTGTATATAGGCTGTGTAAGTAATATTTAAAACAGACAATGAGGCAGATGTTTTTAAGCAAAGGGCCTCTTGCTAAGCATGGTAGCACATACCTTTATTACCAGCACTCTGCAGGCTCTGGCAAGATGCCAACTTTTTTCTCTTATGGTTGATGTTATTTTTAATTGTCCTTTTGAAGGACATTAATAAAATGCTTTAACTACAATGGTTTTCTATTTCTTAAGTGGTGAACAAAGGAATACTGTAACACAAATAATAAAAACAGAGACAGATATTGTGGTTTAAGTTGAAGATCAGAAAAGCAAAGCAGCCAAGCCACTAGAGAGCTCTTACCACTACCAAGGCTGGGACAATCCTGTGCTCAACTTGGCTGGAGACTAATTGCCAGGTCAGAGACCCTGCTCCTATCATATATACCTCTCTAGTGCTGGGATTAAAGGTGTGCTTGGCCTCTATGGCTGTGTCTAGCTTTGCATTCTGGTCTCAGGCAAGCTTTATTAGATCATAAACAACAAATCACTACAGAATATAGAAATTCACTACTAATATAACATTTATGTTATTTGAGATTGTATGTGTTTATTTATGGTGGAATGATGGAATATTTTGTATGTGATGTTTCCACAATAATAACTGAGTGATAGAAAAAGAGGAAGATGTGTTTGAACTAGTAGATTTTTTAAAATCACTTAGGAAAAGCAGGGGGTTAGGTAAAGAACTGGACTGGGCCTAAATACACTATATGCATGTATGAAATTCTTAAGTAATAAAAAATAATTGGGAAAAAAGAACTTGTATTCCTGTAGAAAGCTACTTCAAAGGCATGTATTTAGACCCCTACACATTTTCAGTGTCTCCTGTTTCATTATTTTCTCTCTATTCGTATGGTTTGTGTTACTGTCAAGAGTTCAAACATTTGATAATTTCAGTACAGCTGAAAGCTGTGTGATAACCCATAAAGCTTTCTATTGCTCACTGAAAGCTGTCTGCTGAGTCTACATAATGGCTCACCCACTTTGTGAGCATGGAAGGGCCTCAATAAGTTCCCAGCCCAGCTCTTCATCTGAGAACACTGACACCAGCTCCTAACAGAGGACCACACTGAGCATTCCCAGGAGGGAAGGCAGGAGTTTCCTTGGCAACTGCAACCACGTGCAGTTGCCCAGAACGGCTCCTCCTACTCCTGGGTTTCCTAGGCAGCAGGCTGCATATATTTTATAAAGACAATGGGATAATGGGTAAATATCACCTTGCTCAGCCCTGCAAGGAGAAAAATGGGCCTGCTACACTGACTGTCACCTTCAGGGATGATGTGAATTTATAAAGGAGTTACTTCTCTCTAATTTAGCATGAATATTTTAATTCAAGGTCATAAATATAGTAGGTTGTCTCTAAGATTACATTAATTTTGTAACTGGTGAACACAACTTTCTCTCATTCAACTTTTCCTGTCACCATCATAGCTCCATCTCACAGACATATATATATATATATATATATATATATATATATATATATAAAACACACATACATACATAGATGTATGTATACATCTATGTATATGTATATGTATATGTATATGTATATGTATATGACATGGATGAGACTCACTTTTCCCAAGTTGACTATAATGTGCCCATAAACTCAAAGTGTCAAAACAAAACTTGTCCCTAGAACCAGAAAATATAAGGGCATGCATAATTTCATAACAAAAAATACGAAAGAAACAATGGGAAAATTGATTACACACAGCCAATCCTCACAGGTGATTTTTTTTTCTGGGCATAGAGAAAGCTTAAAGAGGCTAAGTGAATACATTTACGTTATACAGACTTCTGTTTCTTCAAACACAAAAACACTGAGAAGAAATTAAAGAGCAATAATGTGCATTATTAAATGTGGATACAACCCATGCAAAATGTTCTGGCTAATTAATAGTCTTTTCAAGTCAAATATTGTTTTAAAATTATCTTGCAAACTTCTTTAAATTCTTAATTTCACGTAATAGGGACTCCTATTCTCTCACAAGGCAATTAAGTATGATTATCTATTGAACTGCACACAAAGAAAAATATAATTTAACTGTAATTAATCAGCTCTGAAGCCTTGAATTTGAAATTATGCACAAGTTGAGGAGTCCAGCATAGACATTGTTTGAAAGTGTTTTGCTAATGCTGAACAGAACACCATTACATTTAGAATCCGATGATGGTTGTCATCAAATGTCACAAGATAATCCTTTGAAAAACTCTCTTACAAGCTAAATCAGTAGTTTCTGAGTATGGTGGCCCTTGCCATTATTCCCTGAACTTTGGAAGTGGAGGTGGGGGAATCAGGAGTTCAATGACACCCTTTCCTATAACAACGAGTCTAAGCCAACCTGGACTACATGAGCCTGTCTCAAACAAACAAGTAATTACATATAATTATTATAATAAAACTTGATATGCTTTCGACAAAATGTAGGACATATTCTATACTGAATTCTCAAGTAAAATCTATTTAACTTTCCCTAGTTTCCTCTGTGTTATGTGTATACATTCTGTTTCATTGCACTATGGGATTGAGACTTTAATGCATCAGTTTCCATTGTCACATCAATGTATGTAAGGCTACACACATGTCAATGGATATGTTTTATGCTCTACTACATGAATTTAATATGTTACTTCATTTGTTTCCTCTGGTACCTCACTCACTTTCCATCAGTTGTATGAGAATGAACATGTGTGCACATATGTGCACATGCACATATTTCTTCCTTCTGTTCAGGTCCTTCTGAACAGTGGAGGCTGAGGATTTGCAAGTTCTTATGAAGTGATTTTGCTGTAACAGACTAAAAATGTGTGAGGCTTCACTAGTGTGCTATGGAGAGCACAATATGCCCCATTTGCAGGTTCACATCTCTCTCTCTGTCAATTTGTTGCTTGAGTCAAAGCATCTTTCCTTAGTGTTCCTCTTGTTTACAGTAATCTCCTTCTTCCTTGGAATTCTACATCTAGCCTGCTTCTACTTCCAAAGCAAGAGTACCATAGCACGAAAACAGGTACTAATTTAATTTCCCTGCTTTCTGTTTAGCTATCTGGTTGGTTTGGGGTTAGTGTGTTTTAAGCATTGAATATTAATTACTAAAAATATGTTGAACATCCTTCTGTACTTCCTGTCTTATTTATGGTTTGACTTTACAAGGGAATTAAGTTTCCCTGATTACAGCTATGTTTAGGCTGGCTGATTGTTAAGCTATTCTTTTTCTTCTAGCTCTTTTCTTTCAAGATCTTTTCTATTGTCCTTAATGATGAGCTGTGAATGTATTATAGAATGTACAGAAATGTACAACAACAAAAAGCCTTGCTAACTTCTGTTTTGACAGTATGGAAAGAGTGCTTATTCTGAGAAATTACAAAAATATTCATTATTTTTGGTCAGCAGCACTTCACCTTGTCGTGTGGCCATTCCAATTAAAAAATGATGGAGCCGTTTTATGACAGTTAAGATGAATAATACTAAAATCAAAGCCGTAGTTCCCATGTATCTTGAGTACATGTCTAACTTTTAAATTCTGTGTTTTCTTTATTGTTACAGGGAATCATACATACAGTGCATAGATGGAGGTAAGGAGACACCATTTAGGAGTCAGTTCTCACCATTTGGTGCCAAACTCAAGCTGTTCTGCTTCCATGATACAAGCTCTTTTACCCCACTGTACCATTTTACTGTCCATACTCATTTAGTTTTAGCCTGTGTTACATTTAATAAAATCATGTTCCAACTTATCTGAGACATTAACCTGATAAACAAATAGATCACTGTTGTCTAATGGGTCAGATGGAATGCTGCTTAAATTTTGTCCTGAGGGAGACATAAGTAATGTCTACCCCTCCTCCTAAGGTCCCAAAGACAACCAGAGGCACCATTCTGCTGAAGTGGGCTCTAGGGGACTGGCGAGTTTGTTGGGCTTCCTTATTGGACACAAGTAGGAGTGTGGGTGTTCACCCTTAAAAAGTCACACTGAAAACTCCTTACTCAACAAAGACAATAGCTTCTCTTTAACACCCTCTTGGTTTTTCCCCA
Organism: Cricetulus griseus; assembly: GCF_003668045.3. Classification (NCBI taxonomy): domain Eukaryota; kingdom Metazoa; phylum Chordata; class Mammalia; order Rodentia; family Cricetidae; genus Cricetulus; species Cricetulus griseus. The sequence continues at coordinate 97,271,136 of NW_023276806.1, forward strand.
CCTATATATTCTAGCTCCTCCCTGGAGGTAATTAGGTCAAAATTGCATAAAACAAGTGTTGTGAAACATCCGGTACTCAGGTCAGGCTCCAGGACCTCCCTGTCCTACCACAAAGGATGTAAATCATTAACAAGCTCAGGTGTGATGATGTTTTTTGCAAGTGAGCACAGCTGAACACGCCAGGATGGTGGCTGTGGAAGGATAGTAACAATTCAGGTGTACCACAACATTTCTTGCTTGGATGTCTCCAACTGTATTCTTGTAATACATGATTCTGTTGAACCTTGTCCATTTTACAACATGTCATCACTCGTCAATAAAGCCTGCCTCAGACTTTTTAACTCTTTTCAGTAGAAATGCTAGTGTAACTAAACCTGAAAGAGTAAAAGTCTTCACTTACATAGTGTAACTAAGGCCTGTGCCTATAAAAAGCTTGAGCACATTGTTTGGAAATCCTATGTGATATGATTGTCAACTGAAGATCTTCAGTCACCAGGTGAGCCAAATCCTAAGTCCCAGGGGACAGCTTTTGCTTAATTCCCAACATCCAATCAGTTTCCACACTTTCTGAATAAATTGCATCGCTACTTTTCATTTGTTCTTTCTATTTTTATCCCTGGCAATCCTGCTCAAGTTACATTTACTTCTTGCTGAAATTTTACTAATTATACCTTGTATAGTTTTCCTTCTTCTGATCCCCCCACCTTTTTTCCCTCCAATACAGTCTCCAGTCTACTGTCAATCTGCTGCTGGTAGATTTTTCCAGCTAATCACACTATGCACTCATGCTTAAAGAACTTCAAACATTAGTTAAATTTTTCTGAAAACCACCCTACCATTTCGCTCTGATTGTGGTGAGATTGAAAGGCAGAAAATTCTGCAGCCAAATAGCAATGTTGTGAGGGATCCAGAAATAAAACCGGGGAGTTGTGCTCCCCTGCTGCATTTGTCTTACGGTGGTACTATCAAGTAACTCACTTTTCACATTCTGGTAACTTAAAGAATGTTCACTGTCCATGTACATAACATTACTTTCCTCAATCCTGGAGAATAAGAACCACCAGTCACCTGTCATGGGAAGATGTAGCACCAAAAAAAGACATCACCCAGTAACAGATTTGGGGGTTCAAACTTCAAGCTAAAGAACAGAAAAGCAAACCAGCTGGCCACTAGCTCTCACCTCAAGCTCAGGCTGAAAGGGCTGACCCACAAGCTCTCCTCAGTGTGGCTGGAGACTGAATGCCTGATACTGACTACTGAAAACCCTGCTTCTATCTTTTATACTCCCCTAGTTCTGGGACTAAAGGTGTGTAATCTGCTGCTCTTTTAGACCGATTCAATCTCGTGTATCCCTGTATGGTCTTTGACTCACTGAGATATGTCTACCTCTTAATCATGAATCCTACTAGCTTCTGGCTTCTGGGATTGAAGGTGTGTGCCTGGCTTCTATAAATTGTGGTTAACTTTGCTTTCTGAATCTTCAGGCAAGTTTTAATAAATCATAAATATATAACTAAAGGAAGAACTTGTTAAAACCTTAACATTTGTTCCATCCCCATCTTGGTGATTCTCTGCAGAAGCCAACTGCCCTTTAAGAGTTCACTTTAAAGTATATCACTCAAAAAGATGATCCCAAGGTGTTCCAAATGGCAACTGGCTTCACTTCACTGAAGGCAAACTGATGCACACCTTCCTACAAGAAAGAGACATCATGCCTATGAAGGATGAATGAAGAAATGAGCAGTAATTTCATGTATACATTAAAGATGAGTGAACCTCATCAAATCTGAATCTTTACCCAATTTCAGAAAAGATGCAGGCATAAAATCACACATATACCACATTTTATTTTTACTAAGAATAAATTACCTGTCTAATTAATATGGTAATCTTTTTATCAAAGTATTAACACTACTGTTCTTTGCATGGTACATTTTGAATGATTGCACTCATCTAAAATGCATTTTTAAATTTTACTTTTTATTCAGTTTGTTTTTTGACAATTTTACACAAATAAAATGCATTCTGTTTCCTCTCACTGCCCACCTTCTCTTTGCTCCTTCCCATTCCTGTCACACCCCATTCTCCCTATCAGTCCATTTCCCAGAGTCATGACTTTTAAGTGTGTTTTTATATCATGTTTTACTTAAGAGGAATCATCCGTGTGAGCACAGGACTGAACTACCCATTGGGGATTCCTGGGGTCACTAATGGGTACATAGCTAAGCTAATGGATGACTAGTTCACTCCCTGAATCTATCAGTATCAATAGTTCAGCAGTGAAGGAGAAGCTACTCTGAGCCCTCCCTCCAGCCATGCCTGGATGCTATTCTTGTACATATCCAGTAGAGTCATCCATAGTTAAGAGTCTGTGACTGCAATGTCAGTGTCTTACCCAGCAGATGGCATTTCACAGCCCTTCTCCCTGTCTTAATTTCCATTCCTGTGATCTTTCTGTCCCCTCTCCCACAACGTTCCCACAATGCCTTGTTTAGGGCTGAGCACACTCGTCAATCAATTATTCTCAGCATCTTATGTAGTCATAAGCCTCTGCATTTACTGCTGGTCACTGTAAAGAGGCTCCTCTGAATATGACTGTGGATAGCATTTGTCTGTGACACAAACATTTAGAAAGCAGGTCAACACCATTTAATTTGAATAAACAATAGTATTCAGTTCTATCTCTAAGCCTATTATGTCCCCTGTCATGGATTTGTGACCAGATTTACAGCACCAGGCATGGGTTTCCTTCTGAGGAGAAGGGACAAATCCAATCAGAGAGCAGCTGTTTACCCTCATGACAGTAGTACCACTATTGTACCCGTGGGTACATCTTGCTTGGCAGGTTCACAGCCTGAGGAGACCATTGATGTCTTTTCTTCCCCAGTAGACTGAAAGCACCTTCTATGGCTGTGAAAGCGCCACTGAACTTCCAGTTCAGTTCCAGTTTGATTTCTCAATATCACGCAACCAAAGTGTGTGGTGTCTTCAGCAATAGGGCATTTTTTTCCTTTTTGTTCTTCTCTCATACAATGTATCCTGACCACAACCTCCCCTCCCTCCACTCCTCCCAGTCTCCCTCTCACCTCTCCTCTTCCCCAGACCAATGCTCCTCCATCTCCCTTCAGCAAGAACCAAGCCTCCCAGGGATATCAACTGAACACAGCTTAGCAAGATACAATAAGGCTATGCACAAACCCTCTCTTCCATTTTCTCCAGTAGGCACCTTTTACTTTCATGCTGTCTGTTTCAACCCTAGATTTTGCACAGGAGTGAAAATGTCACACTTTTTATTTTTAGGCTGGCTTCTTCACTTAAGATGATGGTCCCCAGTTTTGTCCACTTTCCAGAACATGCTATGATCTGGTTCTTCTTTGTTGTGAGAAAATTTCCCAGTGCGCCACGATTACATGGGCACGGGCATGCAGTTGTCTCTATTGTATAGATTCTTATAACACCCAGGAGTGTTATAAGCTGGGTCACTGCTAGTTTTATTTTCAGTTCTTCAGAGAACTTCCACATCAATTTCCATAGTGGCTGAGCAACTTACATTTTCACTGGCAGTGCAAGAAATTTCCTTTGTCCCTGAACCCTTACTAGTGTTGATGATTTCTTGAACTCTTGGTGACACCTGCTTTGACTGGGGTGGGATGACACCTTGATGGTAATTGTGGCTCAGCAACAGTTTTACCATCTAGTTCTGGTAGGCCACCAAGAGGAATGACAAGAGCCCATGTTGTTTTATTGGCCTCTGGAACCTCCCTGACTAACAATTCATAAGCAGATACCTCATTCACAGCATTTGAGAGAGGGTGGTATTAAGTAACACACTGTGGTGATATATTACTTATAATTTATTAAAGCAAGGCAGTGGTGGCACATACCTTTAATCCCACCACTTGGGAGGTAGAGGTAGACAGATATTTGAGCTACACAAAACTGATTCAATCCTAAAGAGAAACAGCTCACATAAAGATGACCTCAGCACTTGGGATTACACCCTGTAAATCCCAGTACTAGGGAGGTATAAAAAGGAAAGAATCTCATGTGGAGAATCCTCCAGTCACACTGAGGAAAGGCAGCAATCTGAGGCTTGGAGGAAAGCTCATGGAGACAGGAGCAACCCTTTAAATCTGAGGTAGCAATAAGAGCTAGTGACTGGCTGCTTTGCTTCTCTGATCTTCAGCTTGAAGCTTGAACCTCAATATCTGTCTCTGGGTCTTTTATTTTACATGTTACAGCACACAGCTTCTATGAACGGTTTTTCACAGACTTTCAGAATATCTCCTTTTTTCTTTTTTGTTAAATATTTTTTATTTATGTTACATACCAACCAGTTTCTCCCCCCTCCTCTGTTCCTGTTACCTCCCCTCACCTCCCGCCTATGCTCCACCATCGATTCCTCTGTTCAGAAAGGGGCAGTCCTCTCATGGGAGTCACCAAAGCATAGCATATCATGTTGAGACAGAACCTTTTAAGTTATTTTTAAAAAATAAACAGGATTTTTAATTTGATTACAAGATAGTAAGTCTTGCGAGTCTTTTTCATACCCTGGTTGTTTTGTTTCACCGGTTCTCTCCCCACCTGGTCTCTCCTATACTCCATGTTTAAACACTCCCAATGTCCCCATATGCTTTATGTTACCGTGTCCCATCCCCTCTTCCTCCAAGCATCCCACTCCTGATGGCTTCTTTCTAGGTTTCTGACTTCTGCAGGAACTTCCAATTGAACAAAGAAAATTAAAGATGTGGTGCTAAGATTCCACACATAGGAAACATGATTTAAGTTCCTTGTGAGAAACTGTTGAGAAACCTTGAAAGCTTGAGACTATTTTGACCATAAATCACACACACACACACACACACACACACACACACACACACACACACACACACACACACACACACTCGCTTTTCTTTTTAAAGTGCTATCATTTTCTGAAATACATTAGATAGGGTGGTCAGTAGTCATTTAAAGTTAAGAGTTCTGAAACAAAACTAGTATTGTTTCAAGGACTAATTACAGTTGGGCTTGAGGAAAGGGTCATTCCACAGGAAGTACCTATGAGAACACCCAGTTGCCAGCACAAAAACTGTGACACACATCACCTTGGCAGAGAACATAGCTGGATGTGACACTTTGCCGAGGTTCCTCGCTGGATCCAGTGCTGTGAAGCCTGTCTCTAGCTGTCAATACTTTGTTTACAAAATGGACAAAATTTAGCTGTTTTCTCAATAATCAATTTGACATTGCACTAACTGTTAATCTATTATTAAATAGCTCTTCCAATGGTTCCTTCATGAAAAGCAACTTGGTAGGAAATAAGAAAGTTAATACACATCAAGTGGCAGGTGGAGCACTACAATGGGAACACTCATCTGTAAGATGCCTGTAGTGTAAGGAACCAGCTTCAGTGAGAAGACGTTGACTGGAGAATCAGAGAAGTCACATTTTAAGCCTAGGAAGTGTGATCCACACTTGGGACGCTTCTGTTTATGAATGACACACCACACGGGCTTCAAAGCGCTAAACTGGTTCTTGGTTTCAAGTCAGCAGAACAAAATAAAGGAGAAGTGGCTGAAAATAGTAGTTGATCATTTCCCTTCAATCTGAACACGTTTCTCCTGAAATTGAAGCTGGAACTTATTTTAGAAGATGTCTAAAAATGTGTTCTTTTTGCTTTCCCCAGCTGTAGTTCTAATCCCCATCAATCAAATACAAATCAGATGAAAATTCTTTTTTTTTTTTTTCCTTCTGCATGCTCTACTGAAAACAGTATTTGCCTTTCATGGGGCCTCGTTTTAGCACCAATGAATCGGACTTCCTAAAGAAAAGAATTTCTTTCCCAGGCTCTCTTACCCTAAATCTGTGTTTGCCTTACTCAGAGGGACCTGAGTCCGATTCCCGGAACCCAAGTCAGATGCCTCACAACTCCTTGCAACTCTACCACTAGAGATCCAATATTACCGTCAAGCCTCCACCAGTCCTGGTCACCTGCACATACATACAAGCAAAAAGTAAATTTAAAAACTAAGGGAGTCACTGTGTGGCTGTATTTACATTTTCCAATGTAGTTTCCTCTTATTGTTCTAAGCCATAGAAGTTTGGAAGTGTTTGGAGAGAGAAAGTTTCAGAGTGAGTCTCTCTCAACTATCGTTTTCTTAATCAAATCTCAATTTGGAGCAAATGAAAAGGCAATTAGTTTGTATTGTCAATGCATCAATTTCACATATGTGAAAAGTTATGGAAGTTTGCACAGGATTGCTATAGCCTAAGTGCCATTCATGGAGACCTAAGGAGCCTTGTTCTCACCCAGGGTTTGATTTCCCCAGGCCTTTCTGCTTTGCCTCTTGCCTTAGAAGAAAGGGGGAGAGGCCACAGTTCCAAATCATCCCCTTAGGACACTGCACCCTCATGACCTGAGAGAACATGATGTTGTAAATAAAGACTTCAGCACTGGAATTTGGGGAAGCATTCTTTCCATAGCCACCCTGGTTTGCTTTCCTGTTCCTGTGACAAACACAATCAAAAGCAACTTGGGAGGGAAAGGTTTATTTGTTTTACACAACTCAATCATAGTCCAACACTGAGGGAAGTCAGGGCAGAACTCAAGAGGACCTGGAGGCAGATGTTGAAGCAGAAACTGGAGGAATACTGCTTCCTGGTTTGCTCCTCACAGCCTGCCTGCTCAGCCTGCTTTCTTTTATCACCTAGGACCACCAGTCAGAGGTGGCAAATTCCACAATGGGCTGGGCTCTTCCACCTCAACCATTAATTAAGAAAATGACTTATAGATTTGCTTACAAAGCCAAAATGATGGAGGCATTTTCTTAGCCGAGGTTCCCGATCCCTACATGACCCTTGCTTGGGCCAAGTTGAGAAGAAATAACAAACACAGTAATAGTCACACAGGAAGCATGTTGCAGACAGGCAACTTTGACTTTTGAACTTACATCCAAATATATACTTTATGCTATATTTAAAAACATGGTCCTGAGAGAAGAATTTAATATATGTACACTTGGATATAGATTTGTATATGATTTATAACCTTTTGTGTTTATCACATCGAGGTTTTCATTTCCTTTACTCTATCCATTGATCTCAAGGCCATTTCTGGATGTGGTTGTTTAAAGAACTATTTTCAATATTTACTCATGCACATTGTTATTTTTAATGGTATTAATAGCTTATCCATTATGTTGATCTGGCACTTTCTATGTCTTAGATACATGCTAATTCCTAAAATGGCTCCCATGACTCAGCCATTTTCACTAGAGTTAGAAAATAAGTTTTTCTTTGTCTTCACATCTGAAGTTTGAGTCCTGTGTGCATAATTTTAGCAAAATGCTATTCCAAACTATGTGAGGCCTGCTTTAAGAAGGATGTCAAAAGTCTGTGTGTAATGTTGTCAACAAACAAAACTAAAAGCAACTTTTGATGACTCCATGTATTTTTCCCCCAAAAGCATTCTGTTTCTTACCGTTAGATGTCTGTCCTCAAACTTTAGAAATCCTTTTGGTTTTTAATTAATTTTAATCTAGATTGGAACTTCTATCTTATCAAGTTACAGTAGCTCTTAGAATATACCTGATATGGAATGATCCATCAAAGATAATGAGAAGCACACTACAGGCAGGTTAGTTGGACCAGCAAAGTCTATGAGGAAATAAAACCATTGCATCATGCCTTTAAAATATAAGTACATATAAGACCACGTGACTGTGATCAAATCGGTTTTCCATACAGGTATGATCTATATGTAGTCTCCTTTATTCAAAAGGCTTTTTAATATTTTTAAACATCTATTTATTTTGCATTTCTTGCATGTGCCCACATGCACCATGACACTCATGTGGAGGTCAGAGGATGACCTGAAGGAATTTATTCTCTCCTTCCACCATGTGAGCTCCAAGAATCAACCTCAGATCATATCACAGAGCTTAGTAGCAAGCAACTATACCAGCAGAGCCACTTGTAATATTTTTTGAAGTATGACTATCATATCATTTGAATGTATTTTTATAAGAACTTTAGAATTTAGAATGTCATAAAAAAAGCTTCTGTCACCTTGATTTGGGTGACACTGGATGTAATATGTAGGCAAATTTTATGACTACCAAAGTCATGTCAAAGTCTTGTTATTTAGGTGGTCTTTCATTTAGTGCAGCAGTGTGTATTGACAATACCTTGAGAGGTATTGGTTTTGTTTGTTTGTGGCTGGTTAGTGTTAAGCATGTGGTGTGCGTGTACTGGATTTGGTCACTAGTTCAAGACTCTGTTGAGGGGATTCACCAGAATCATCTGTAAAGTGACACATTTCAAGTATAAATTGTTGTAATTTTTCCTCTTTGATCCTTGTTGCTTTTAAATCTTCCTTTCCCCATTTTAGTGGAGAAACACTTCATTACATTGCATAATAAAGCTGGTTAAATTGATCCTCATTTTAATGAAATTTGTTCACTACTTGAATGTTACCTTAATATTTCTATGTTAGATTTCCCTACTTTATTTTCATTCTTGTTTTTTTTTCCTCATTTTTGTTTTTCTGTGTTGTTAAGATTTACATTGTATCTGAAAATCTGAAATTCTTTAAAAGGGTATTTAATGTGTATGGAAAATAGACTTTTCACTGGTATAGCTATATCTGAGAAACATGAAATTGTATTTTTGTTCCCCTGCACTAAGCATACTTCTAGTTTGTCTTGGTGCCTTTTCATGTACCTATAGGCCATTTAGAAAGTTGGTTATCATTTCTTCCTACTATATACTTTAGTTAATATAAAAACTTCTCTTTTGCTTCCTGACCTGACGTTGTGGGTGCTTTATTTTAATTTTTCAAGTATTGCATTCTTTCCAGTAAATTTAAGTTAGTATTTAAATAAGAAGACCATCAAAATGGATCAATAGGTAAATGTGCTTGTTGTCCAGGCCTGACAACCTGAGTCTGATCCCCTAAACCTATGGTAGAAAGAGAGTATTCTATTTGCTATCTATTGCTATGCTAAAGACCATATCCAAAAGTGACTGGGAAGGGAAAGAGTTTATTTGTCTTACATAACCTGGTCACAGTCCAACATCAAGGCTTAAGGCAGAGATTGGAATCAGGAACCCAAGGCAAGAACTGAAACAGAGACCAGTCTTGCTCAGTTTGCTTTCTTCTATCAAGAAGAACTATCCACCCACAGTGAGCTGCCCCCCACCCCACCATTAACCAAGAAAATGACCCACATACTTGCTCACAGGCTAAGACTCTTGCTTACGTCCAGCTGACATAACAGTAACCAGCACATAGAGAATCCATTTCTGAATATTGTTCTCTACACACACAAACACACATGAAAAATGGAGAATTCTTGACAACAGTTGATATTTATAGTCATATAATACACTTGAAATTAACCTCTATTCCAGTCAACTTTAATACTTGATCACATTTACTATTGAGACTGCATGAAAACCTTAAAAGGATTTTCCAGAATTGTGTATAAAGCCAGACACTTGGAAAAATGATACTGCATATTTAAGATGTAACCCTCTGGGTAGAAAGAGAAGCAGCATCAGCTAATTGTAGGTACCATATTTTAAGCTTTTCTGTTCGTGGAACTTTATAGAATATGTCCATTAAAATCACTGTCTTGCCCTAGTTACAAGCAATCTGTTTTCTCTGATTTATTTTTTCCTTCCTCTTGTCTTCTCAGCTCTTATATCAGCAATTAACACTACCATTAATTCTTTTTCTTTCAACACATTGATTTAATTTAGCATGTGCAGTTCACAGCTGCATAGCTATTGGTAAAATTTTGTAAACCATTAATGGTTTATTTTGATACTATGCAACTGGTGGACAGTTTGCTCTCTGTGTGGTTCCATTGAAAGTGAACTCCCCAAAGTCTTACTTGTCAACAAATACTTCTTTTTCCAACATTATGCCTAGCATTCTAAACTGTTTTTCATGGAAATTTTATTTTGGGAGTTAAAAGGCAACATTGAAATCTCTATTAGATTGTTCACATGATTTAGTGACAACAGATTTTAGTCAACTACACAACAGAGTAACTTGTTCCTTTTAGTGTGTTGTTTTAGTATTAACATTTTAAAGGTATTGTTTGCAAAAGCTGACTAACTCGTAGGATTTAAAAACTACATAAATCATTTTTATCATTAAGCCAAAGAATAAAGAATCAACAGATACTACTTGTGCTTTGTAGACAGAAAATATCTAACTTAAAAGATTGCTCTGTGGGGCTAAAGTAAAGACTGAAGCATGTGGTTTATGGGAACTTGAAAATTGTTGTTGCCATTATTAAAGTGAGGGTAGGCAAGATGGTCCAAAGAGTAAAGAAACTTACAGTCAAGACTGGTGACATGAGTCCCATCTCCTGGACTCACAGAGTGAAAAGGGAACTGATAACCTCATGTTGTCCTCTGACTTTCCATACTGTGCCACAGCATGCGTGCTCAAACATATGCAAATAGCATACTCTATGAATAAAAAAATGTAATAAAAGATTTTAAAGAGACCATTTTGTATTAGTCATGTTTTAAATGTATCCTGAGTCATGCAAATTTATAGGTATTTAAAGAAAGGATTTGAAGGGAAAAGAAACTGAGAATTCAGAAAACTTAAATTTCATGCTAATCAACAATTTAAACTTTTTTTCCCCTTTACAACAATTAAGGAAGTGTGCAGCAAGTGGCTCACATCCAGCATTTTATGTTGCTTTCATTTGCTAACAGAAAGCCCTGTTCAAACATCACTTGATTTTCACTGTGGCCAGTAATAGAAAGTCCCTGGCAGAGGACAAAGCAGAAGAACATGCAAGAAAGACATTATGTAGAACCCTGAAGTATGTAGATGTTCTAGGGGTTTTTTGGGGGGGGTATTTGAGGGGAGTTGTTTTGGGGTTTGGTTTTTTTTTGATAATTAAGAAGAAAGAGGAAGAGAGCATATATAGAAAACGTAAATTATAAAGGAGTAAGGAGAACTGATAAGGAAAGCGACCATAGTTCAAACACTTCATGTATCCTAGTAGAACATTTAGATAACAGGGGAAAAAAAAAAAAAACAGTTAAATGCTCCCTTATCGGGTAAAGCAAAAAATAAACAGTGATATGACCTTACTTAGATTTAAGAAGGAGTCTAGTCACATGTCCCACGCTGGCTTTAAAGCCTGGACCCTTCTGCCTCTGCCTTCTGAATTCCAGGACTTAAGGACTATGTGAGCCACCAATCTAAACTGAATGCCTGCTTTATGATAAAACCAAGCTTCTCAGAGAACTAGTAGCTTGCTAAGCTCGTGTTACTGATAGATGGTTGAAGCAAGAACTAAAGAAAATAATAATAATTTTAAAAGACTTTGGATTTCTCCACCTCCCTAGTTTCCGCTACGAAGTGCAGGATAGAGAGGTGGAGGGATGCGGGGAGAAGAAGCAGTAGAAGCTTAAGCGGAAGCCCTCGGCACAGCACGCGCCTGCACATGCATGCTGTGGCCTGTGGCCGGCTCACAATCTAGCCTGTGCCGTTAGTTTCTCTTATTTTTAACAAAGTACTGGGCAGACTTAGCACTCAAGAACCATGCTCTGGGTAAAACTGCTGCAACTGTGCGGTTTAAACAATCCTACTACCGTAGGGCTTTTTGTTTGTTTTAAATGTACTTTTGGCTACATTTATTTTATGGTACAAGCTTTCGTTTCTTCAGGGATATTTTTTCTTCTTCTTGAAACCTCCTCTTCTGGCTTGGGAACACTTTGTTCCTTTTCAATGAAGATAGTCATAGTATGTCAGGGGAGCTCAGGTATGGGTTAATATGCTCCTAACTCTGGAGGTTCACCTGCCGATCTTAGGTGCTTCGTTCATCTGGATGTAGTCAATGACTACAGAGGATCTACATCCAATCCCTTTAAGTCAGCAACACATTCTGCATTTTTAGGCACATGCAGAAAAAATTCAACCCACCTTTGGGGCCACCAACCGTGTGTTCAGCCTACTCTTTGGCCTGGGAGCACCTACCAACTCCATGATTACAAGCAGGGACCACACATAAGTCTTTAAATTGACATCCTTCAGATTTTTTATGCCTTTTCAGATATGAGAACCTGTATCGATTTGGGTGGTTTCATGGGTGTTCTTAAAGTGAAAAACGAAGATTAGAATATCTTGATTTGCATGATTTGTAGGGTTTTCTGGGCCAAGAGAATAGCAAACTGCCTTCACAGGTCACCTAAGGCGCACACACAAGAAGAGCTCAACTCCCATATTACATCTTTTTCTCCTAAGTTGAAGACTACAGACTGAATATTAGAGCTACCTACCATGCCACAGGTGGCTCAAGAGCTAACAATACCCCTCAAACCATCTAACTCATCATCTACAATCTCTTGCATACCTATGTGTTTTCCGTATCTTGGTAAAATTTATCTTATTTGATAAATAAGAACAAATATGGGCCTCAGGTTGAATTCTATTTCTTTATACATTAATACTGTATTTTTGAGATGTCAAACTGTATTCAGTAGCTTATTATGGTCACCTGGGTCTCTCTTACTGCCTGTAGAACACACTGTTTCTGCAATGAAAAACAAATGAAACAATAACTATCCTTTAGGTAGAGTGACAATTATGAGTTAGGATTGATAAGTCAGTCATTGTGTGATAGAAATTGTTTTATGCACTTTAATTTATCTAATTTATGCATCTCCATGTTATTAAGTCTTTCAGACAAGAAAGTGGAGGCAAATAGACTTTATGTAAGAACAAAATTCTCAGAGAGATTGGTGAGCAGAGACACCTTTGAGAGTCAAACGATCTTTTCATGGGGGTCATCAAAGACTATCAGAAAACAGATATTTACATTACCATTCATAACAGTAGCAAAATACACTTATGAAGTAGCAACAAAAAGTATTTCATAGTTGGTGGTCACCACAGCATGAGGAACTATATAGAAGGGTCTCAGCATTAGGAAGATATATAGAACTGATGCCTATGACTTTTATGCCAGACACAGGGCATTTCAGGTTGCAATGATCTCAAATTCAATATATTGATATATCGAAGTCTTGCATGACTTTGGGGGCCCATGGTCTTAAATCCAGCCCATGACAAATGGAGCTGTACGCTCAGCTAAGGCTCTCCTGCATAGCTCAGTGTCCCACTAGAATGTTAGGAATAGGACATAGGTCAGCCTTCTTCCTTTCTTTTCTCTTCATATTCACAGCTGTGTCTGAAGAAAAGTATACATCGTTTTACTATCTCTTACTATATGTGCATGTGTGTGTTGTATGTGCATTGTGCAGGCATGTGTAGGTGAGCAAACACATATGTGCAGGTGTCAACACTGGTTGTCAATACTAGGTGTCTCCCTCATCACTCTCAACATGTTTTTGAGACAGGGACTCTTGCTAATTGTTATTGTCACTGGCTGGCCAGTGAATCCCTGGGATCTGCTTGACTTTGCTCCTCACTTACACCCCAACACTGAGATACAGGTGTAAGCCACTGCATTTTTTTTTTTTTTTCGTTTTTTGAGACAGGGTTTCTCTGTGTAGCTTGGAGCCTATCCTGGCACTTGCTCTGGAGACCAGGCTGGCCTCGAACTCACAAAGATCCACCTGCCTCTGTCTCCCGAGTGCTGGGATTAAAGGCATGCACCACCAACGCCCGGCTAAGCCACTGCATTTTTGCATGAGTGCTGGGATCCACACTTGGGCCTTCATGCCTTTGCAGCAGTCTTTACTCCCCAGCTTATTTCCCCAGCCCAACATCTCTTAACTTTTACTAACTAGCAAGCACTGAATAGAATCATTAACTATTCACATGAAACAGGTATGAAGTAAATCACACAACATGCTCTTCTATCTGATCACACAAATGACAAAATTAACAACAACAGCAACAAAAAGTATGTAAGGAGACCTTCTTTCATATGTATTTCAGCCACCCGGGTAAACTTAAGTCCATGGTATTTCTGAGTCATCCAGGAATAGCTGACATATGCTCTCAGCACAGTCACAGAACAGATCCCCACAGGAGTCACAATGGGGTGAGGTTGGGAGCATTCTTGTCATTTCATGGGCACAGACTCTGGCTGTTTTCTGTCTTCTGAGGTCCCTCTGAGAAAGTCTGTTCAGAAAGCAGGTGGAAACAGTTGTTGAGTAAGAAAGCCCCAGTCACCTCCCACCCACCATTTCCTCTTCTCTCATCCTCCCAGTGAGAGTTGGCACTGAGAGAGGCTCATTAAATAACAAACACGCTTTCTCACAAAATCAAGTGCAGAACAGACTATAAAAGGTGTATAGTCCACAACATGTCACTTTGCATTTGGTTGACCTAACTAACTGGATCTCACAGACACCACAGAGATGAAAACGGAACCTGCTATATCTTCCCAAGTCTTTGAAAATGGTTAGAGAAAATGGACTCAGCAATTTTGTCTTAGAATAAAATGATAGGTCAGGGTTCAAGCAGTTCATAGCCCTGTGTGTGACGATGCCATCATCACAGGATACTGAAATTCTGGGCAGGGTACATGAGTGGTCCAGGGATGGACATGCAGCTCTTGCTTTGCCGACTTTAGCACAGTGCATGATAAAGGAAGGTGCTGCAGTCACTGTTAGTGGAAACAGATGAGGTCACACTCCAGGAGCCCCAGTCTACAACAGCAGACACTAGAGGTCTGGCGTCTGATCAGGCACATATGTGACTCTAGAACACCCACCGGCACATAGGAAGCAATTTTGCTTCCTTTTGTATGCATTGGCGGTTCTCAAAGCTCTCTGGTTGAAATGAGATAACTTGGCAAACATTTCTTTGGGATGTTCATGCTGGTCTTTGGGAGATTCAAAAGAATGTATATTTTCCATGAATAATTTTGCACATGTACCCATGTATCTTGCTAGTAATGACTGACAGGTCCACAAGTCAGTGCTGCCCTGTGTTTATACACTGTTCCAGAAGTGCAGAAGGCAGCACATTTAACACACTCCCAGCCCTCCTTTATAATCACAGAGAGATGCTTTATCTTGTCACATTTCACCTTGTTCCCAGGTTCTCTCCCTGTTCATGATACCAATCAAACACACTTACACACATTGTACCACCACTGGGGCAGTTTTATTCTGTGTTTTAAAGTAGACATAGGAGACATCAATTTCATCAAGATTCTTTGCCTGATAGAAGATAAATATTACATCATCCTTAATTTCTTCAAAAGAGTTTAATTCCAGTCCTTCTTAAAAGTAAGAATCCTGAGAATCCACAGCTTAAAATTTTGTGCAGGTTCAGTTTTTGCCTTTACAAATGCCTTGAAATGGCATGTTAAAAGTACTCTGGCTCCAGTGCATGTTGGTGCTAAGAGAATGGCAGTATGTGGCATGCTACATTTTACATTGAGCATACAGACCCACACTTTCATAAATATCTTCTTTCATTCTTTTTTCCTTACACTGAATTCATAAGAATATACATATGATTTCTTTTACAACATGGGATCTGAATGCTGGGCAATTATTTTCAACACATTTCCCATGTGTGAGATGCTTTCCGGGTTGTGAAGCTGTGGGGAAAACGGAGCATTTCTCATTTAGAATTTTGTAGCACAAATACTTTGTATTGAAAGCTAATGGTGGCTTAGATATTTTTTTTCTTTTAGGAGCTATTTGCAAGCAGAAGATTAACCTGAGTTTGCTCCACCAGGGAGTGCTGGCAAGATTCAAGTTGTCTTGGGGAATGAGACTGGGGAAAATGGGTGACCCCCCCCCCCGCCCCGCTCCACATGGTGTTAAGCTGACAGAGTGCTCTGCAATACATGGCAGTGTTTGCTTTTGCCAAACTAGAACCACACACTAAGAATAGTGTGTCTACTATTTCACTGGGTCCAAAACACCAGCCTAAAAAGCAAATAGACATGCCCATTTTACAGCAGGAAGTTGAGGCTTCGGTTACTGCATACACCCTCAAGTGGTGATCAAAGAACAGCTGGAACCCAGCCCACACCAATTACCCTGGCATCATTTCTTCCCTACCTGCTCATATTAATTGCCATCCCATGAGGGCATGATGCCTATTAAATTAGACTTGCTTAAAGTATTTTGTTCTCCAAAATGAAAGGAGAAGGTAGAGCTTTCTTTTATTAGAGGTTTTTTTTCAAATCTATGACACTAACAGGAAGCCTACAGAAATTAATAATTGTGCCAGCTATCAATCTTCTCATGCATAAAATTCAAATTTTATTTCTCTGCCTACAGATGAAATGTCACTTTATAAAAAGCTAGTAATATTCACCCACAAGTGTGCCTGTCGACATCAATGAGCCAATCGCAATCTGCAAAAGCTAAAATTGAGTATGATATAAAATTCATTTTAATATGGGCAGAGAAATCACAGTGCTTAAACACCAATAGATTTTAGTTTTCCAGTGAATGAGAGGCTTTGGAGTCACAAAATTATAGATAATTTGAATAACATTTATGCACACACTGACATCCCTAATTACATAGGTAAGGCTGCCAAGGGTCATGAAGAGAAAGTAAATTTATCATGCTTGGGTGGAGACAGGGCTCATCTGCAAACTATGTCCTCACTCTTTCCAATGTTTTCTAGTGTTGCTTCTTCAATTTCCATTCTGCACCCAAAGTTGTACAAGGATTATTCACTTATCCATTTAAGTCTATTATAACTCATTCCAGAGAATAATTGAGGCTATTTTCCTTTTTTTTGTTTATACTTCTTCATGTAACATATGTAAATAATTACAAATGTATGTAAATAATTATATTAATAAAAATGTAAACAAATTCAGTTTCCCCTCCTCTCCTTCCAGGCCCCCTCCAATTTCCCCTCTCTTCTAGATCTATTCTTCCTCTGTTTCCCTTCAGTAAAGAGCAGGCCTCCTGGGGATATCAACCAAACATGGCATAACAAGATACAATAATACAAGGCACATACCCTCATACCAAGGTTAGCAAGGCAACCCAATAAGAGGAAAAGGGTTCCAAAATCAGACAAAAGAATCAGACACAGCTCCTGCTCCCACTGTGAGGAGTTCCACAAGGACACCAAGCTATGCAACCATAACATATGTGTTAATGACTTGGGTCAGACACATACAGGCTCTTGATCCCCTATGAACCCTGGTTAGTTGATTCTGTGTGCTGTGTTCTTGTTGTGTCCTTAATCACTCTGGTTCCTACAATCCTTCCTCCCCTTCTTCTGTGGGATTCCCCAAGCTCCACCTAATCTTTGGCAATAGGTCTCTGCATCTGCTCTTATCAGTTGTTAAAACAGCAGCCTACAGAAATGGAAAACATTCTCACCAACTCCACATCTGACAGAAGGCTAACATCCAAAATATATGAAGAATTCAAGAAAATAAACATAAACAAACCAAATAATCCAATTAAAAATAAGGAACAGATCTAAACAGATAATTCTCAACAAAAGAACCTCAAATGACCGAGAAACAAAGAAATGTTCAATATCCTTAGCCATTGGAGAAAAGAAAACAAAAACTACTTTGAGATTCCATCTTACACCTGACATATGGAAATACAAGTTACATCTCATGCTGGCAAGGATGTGGAGCAAGGGGAACACTCCTCTGTTGCAAGTGGGGGTGCAAATTTGTATAGCCGCTTTGGAAATCAATATTGCAGTTTCTCAAAAAAATGGGACTCAATCTACCAACTATATCACTCCTGGACATATACCCAAAGCAGGTTCTATCCTACCACAAGGACACTTGCTCAACTATGTTCATATCAGCTTTATACATAAAGCCAGAAACTGAAAACAACCTAGAAATCCCTCAACCAAAGAATGAATGAAGAAAATGTAGTACATTTACACAATGGAGAATTGCTCAGTTGTTTTAAAAAATGACATCATGAAATTTTCAGACAAATAGATGGAACTAGAGAAAAAAATCATCCTGAGTGAGATAATCCAGACATGGAAAGACAAACATATGGCATGTACTCACTTATAGGTGGACATTAGCTGTTAAGTAAAGGATAATTGTGTTACAATCCACGGACCCAGAAATCCACAACCAATCAAAATGCAGAGTTGTGGAGTCCAATCCCAACAGATAGATGTATAATACAACTCCCCCATCTAAGGCTCAGGGAACATTGTAGACCAGGGAATGAAAAGATTATAAGAGCCAGAGGATCCTGGAGCTTGCTGTGAGATTGTGTCTCCTTGTAATGTCTGAAGCAACACCTGTTAAGTCTTACCAACATGACTGCCTAATAGAGACCAGAACAAAGACAGCAATTATAGGCACGCTAATATGGAGGAGAGGAAACTCATTAGCCTCATCTCTACATGAAGTACTTCAGGAAATGGACGTTTCCTGAGAGGAGGAGAAATGGACTTTTCCAGGGAAGAGCACACCAAATGTTCAAGCCCTGAAAATGTTTACATACAAATAACCTTATATGGACTGAGTAGGTCATATCTATATATTTAAGGGAAAATATCAACAAAGAAAAAGAGGTCATGAATTTGAAAGAGGTGGGGTAACAAGGGAGGGTTTTAATGGAAAAAAGGGAAGAAGGAAATGATATGATTATATTATAATTTCAAAAATAAAAAGTATATACAATTCAGCTAAAAGGGAAAAATAGGGTGGAAATTGCAGACTGTCACAAATTTGGACTGAATGAGACTGTTTTCAAGGTGGCAAATTGTATAGAGAAAGTAAGGAAGTAAATTTTGTACTACTTTTTAAAAAGGACACTGACACAGTTGGGGTTTTGTGCCTTAGACAGCCTCATCTTGGTTGATCTGAAGCAATCATAGTAGAGTTGTTAGATTACATGGTACAAAACAAATGCATAGCACACACTTATTGACACTTCTTATAAATAAATATTTAAACTAAACATCAGTCAATATAGTAATTAGTTCAGAATAGTAGTTTCTGACAATGGGATCTAGTCCTGTTGGTAGGTAAATTTAAACCCACACACCTGAGAGAACAATAAACCTGAGAGAATGAGGCATCTTACAAGGAGAGATAGTCATGGGATTCTGTCAGTCATCCTTTTGGGGTTTAGTTTCACTGCATCAAACTGCCTGATGCAGTAGTCTCTATGCTCAACCTAGTCAAAGCTGTAGTAGAAAAGGCCATACATAAGCCTTGAAAACAAGCAAAAGAGTGCGCTTTTATTTCCCATGAAATAAAATGATTTCACAAAATTGTCTTTATCTCACAAAATTGTGTTAATATGATAAAGATTTTTAGTGACACTCTCTCTGATGAGCAGAGCAAGGGGCATTGTCTGTGTTACTGATTCTTTCATGCATGTCAGCAATTTATTCCATAATGAGGCAATTGTCAGCTAACATATTTCACAATAGAGCATACTAAATTAACTTGGAAGGACATTGCATCTAATCTACCCTCTACGTGACTACTAAATGCTGAGCCTTGTCCTAAGTGCTTGAGCAGTCTTGACTCTGAGCTCTGAATTTTGTAGGAGGGTCAACCTATTCCAATCATTTGTTGTCTATTTGAGCATACACCTTGCATCAGATGCAGCTTGTAAAAGTAGGCACCACCTTGTGCTTCAAAAGAACATAACCACAAAAGTAAAAATCAGTGGGATGGGAGAAAGTATTTGTACAGCACATATTCAGACATGAAAGAGAAATTTAGCTGGAACAGTTGTAATTCTTATACCTCAAGAATAAAATAAATAAATATAACCCACCCTAAGAAGGGAACAAGATTTAAGTGAGTATTTCTTCAAAGAAAGCATACAAATGGCCAACAATCTAAGAAAGGATGGCCAATAATGGGAAACCTGCTGTGTAAGACGTAATGTAGAACCAAGGTAGATGGCATTCATATTCAGGTATGACCCAAACACTATATGCAAAACCATCTAAGCCCACATCTTTCCCATTGACCTTCTTTATAACCATGCATACACCTAACAATCCTGTTTGGCGACTAAAAGAATTCTTGCTTATCAGTTCCATGTGAATCAAAATTTCCATCATATACGCACTGGTCAAACATTTCAGGGAATAGCCATAGCTTCAGATATTTGACATATTTATATTGAAATCACTGGAAGTTTTAAATGAGTCACATTATCATGAAAAACAAAAATTATTGGCTAATAACTTATTTATATTAATGTGTGATCACAGAAAAGACAGTGTGGGAGTCCCTTCTTCAATGGAGGATCAATACAAACTTCACATAAACATTGGTTGTAAGTGATTTTTACCATCCTTGGTGTTAGGTTTCTTTGCTAAGTTTTTCTTCTTCAGTGGAATATGAACTCCTGAAAGCTAATTTGCTGGTTTTGATTTTCTTCAGAGGGTAATAAATATTAATTATTAAATGTGTTTATATTTAGCATGCATTTATCCTAGGTATTTGGTGTGTGGTTGTTATATAATGAGTTAAATTACAATGCAATCAGGATCATTTCATTGAGATTTTTATCCTTGTTACATAGAGCATGATTGTTGAATAAAAACAGTTTGTTGGGAAATAATTTATTAAAATCTACCAAAATTAAAATTAAATTAATACAATTGACTCGTGCAATAAAATCTTTAAAGCCATTTTATTGCTAACAGAAAACAATTGTATTTGTGAACATGAAGGAAGTTGGCATATGAACCTTTGAAAGTTACTTAATATTTAAAGATGAAGGTCCACATTGTTAGGAAAAACAGACCTAGACTTTGAATCATGTCTCTGTCATGTGATGTTGGGCTAAAAAAACAACTGTTTTGCTAGGGATAAAGTGGGAAATAATTTTATATCAAGTGGGAAACAAATCTCAACACCCACTTTGCCTCTAAATTTTTTATAATCCCATGTAAATGCTTTTCTAAAAATACCCTTTTCAGGTTCTTACAATTAACCTTCATTATTTCCCTAACCCACCAGTCCCATTGTCTAACAGAAATTTCTGAATCATTTAGGCCTTTCATTAGAAAAAGGAAAGCTGAATGTAAATTGGTTATTAAGCTCCGAGCAGAGGCTACAGAGCTGGTGACAGATGGCATTTTCCTTCTGGGGGGCTGAAAAGTGGCTCATTCTTTCTTCTCAAGGAAGGTGGCATGCTGGGGCTGCCAAGCTACCTTTCGAACTTTAGAAATTCCTTCATTTGCAGCCCCCTACAGAGGAACATAGCAGCCTGCCCCAGGAGACATGCAGCAGAAAGCCTGTACCTGCTGACACTGATGGCAAAAATAAGAGTGCATGTGACTGGACTGACAGCTTTTGTGCCTTCTCACCGACTCCACAGTATATATAGAGAATCTGTCATGGGTGGGGGGCAGGAAGAAGAGAGAAGGTACACATATCCTGAATGGATCTTTAAATTCAACCCCAGCTAAGTTTTTGTTTGCCACTCAAGGGTCACAAACAACACTATTTGAAATGGTGCCATCACTGTGTCATGGTTAAACACACTCAGGTCATGGACCTAATACTCTTCATGCTGGCTGACATTTCCAATTTGAGGCTAAAGGTGGGGAAATGTACATTTGGAACTTCTGCAGACTGAGCTTGGATGGTTATGTTACTCATGCCTTCTCAGAAAAGAAAAGACAACAAAACTCTTGTGCAAACTATTCTTACAATTAAGGCAAAACGCTAATTTATAATGCTAAAAAGGAAAACACAGAAGAAACCTGAGTTCAGAATCAAGGAAGTCACAGCATCCAAACCATAAACAGAACTGACCACTGCAGACTGTTCAGGACCATACAGAAACTTCCGGAGCAGAGAAATTCAGTTTTCAATGCCAAGAGGGCCCAGTCTTTGTTCAGATACTTGGGCTAGCTGGCTAGACATGCAGCCTCCATTCTCCACCTTGATCTCTCTCTCTCTCTCTCTCTCTCTCTCTCTCTCTCTCTCTCTCTCTTTCTTTCTCTCTTTCTCTTTCACACAAAATACACTCACACACACACACACACACACACACACACACACACACACACACACACACACACACCTCACACATTTTTCTTAAATATGAGAATTCTGATATATTAAAAAATAATGAAAAATGTAATGTGTTTTCACTCTTTTATTTACCACTAACACAAGTGGGCAAGTACCTCTGATCTTCCTTTACTCAGCTAACACAGAAGAATGTTCCATTTCTTCACAGGGGCATGTGTGGTGGTGCTGCATGTGTGGAGGGTGTGAGAAACCAAATCTATGTCTCCAAGCTTGAGAGGAGAAGGATGGTGTCAGGTTCTAGTAATATTAATATGAAGGTAATTAGTTCTTTAATTAGTGTTTAACACTCTATCATCATGCACCAGGGATCACTGTTTCTGTCAAAACCTCTTGAAGGTCTAACAAGACTGTAACAGAGCACTCTCTTCCTCTGCACTCTCTCTCTTCACTTCCTTCTCTTCCTGTCTCCCCCTCTCTTAGAGATGAGCGCAGAATACAGAATTTCTATCCGATTCTTTGAAACATCATCTGGATAAATACTGGCTTAGATTTAAATAAAAACTAAGGATGCTGGGTGTTGGTGGCACACGCCTTTAATCCCAGCACTAGGGAGGCAGAGACAGGCGGAGTTCAAGGCCAGCCTGGTCTACAGAGCGAGTTCCAGGACAGGCTCCAAAACAATACAGAGAAACCCTGTCTTGAAAAACAAAACAAAACAAAACAACAACAAAAAACCCTAAGGATGGCATCAACACACATTTTAAATCATAGTTAATATAACCCACTTGAGATAAATACAAAGATAACTATGCCTGTGCATATCACAGTGAAATGTTGAAGACCAAGGGAAATCTTTTCAAAAGGAATTGATAGGGTGGGAGGGGAAATGCTGAGAGATCAGAGAAAAGGAGCAAACCACAGCTTACCTTACTTCCCAAGTGTCTCAGCAGAGAAGAGAGTGATTTCCTGTTTGCCTCTGTTTATATCCTGTTTCTGCTCAGCTATGTCACTTCCTGTCTGTCTGTACAGACCTCTAGGCCTCTATGGTTAGCTAGTGGCAAACTCCATTCTCTGACCCCCAGACAGGCTTTATTTGTGCAAGAAAAATATCACCACATATCCCCCTTTTTTTTCTAAAATTTCTAAATAGGTTATAGCTAATATGAGAGAAACTATGTACAATGAATACAATAACTATATACAATACATACATGGCAATAAGTATATTACCAATGTCTAGTCTATAAGCATATGACAAATTCCAAGAAAATACTCCATTATCTTTTCTTTCTTGATGAGTCCAAAGTCTTGTACCTAAGGTACTTTCTATTCTAATTTGCATATCAAATTATCTTTTAATGTCTTGGGGGGGTCATGCTCTTTTATAAAACAAAGAACAAACAAACAAAAAAAAGAAGCAAAGATGATGGCTTGGTCTCACTAAATGACAGACGGTGAAGGTCTCCATCAGGACTACCCCAGGGCAAGCAGAAGTTGGAGCCCTGTGAGAGCATCATGTTGGAAGCCTTCAGCACCAGCAGACCTATCCATGTGAGCACTCAAGGGCTGAAGGAACACATGCCAGATATGGGAAAGACAGAAAATCATGGAGAATATCAGAGGGACCTATAGTTATTCCTATTCACATGCACATTAATACAGGGAGACTGAAAATAGAAGAGTGATGTAGGGTGAGTTCTCCACATGTGAATGGAGAAATAAACATCAACCTGACAGTGAGCAGTGCTAACTCATAGTAGCCATTCTGTTTGCACCTGGGAAAGTAGCAAAATCCTGAAACAAGGCAGGGTGTGTTCAAATCCAGAGTACAGTGGTGAATCCCTTTAATACTAGAAGTGGGGAAAAGTATACCTGAAAAGTAGAGAAAATAATGTCCAGCCTGTTGATTTCTTCCTGGCCAGTTATTGCATCCTTTTTCAGTGTTTATCTAACAGGTTATTACAACAAGTTCCCCACAAGTGTGACTCACTCAGAACAGTTGCCCAGATCCTAGAGTGCAGGCCAAACATCTTCCCAAAGTGTAACTGTTATTTGCGGTGTTAGCAGTTTGCTTCTCCCAAAGCCTTGGGATTCCCTGGTGTTAGCACAGTGTGAAATAGCAAGCTAAGAACCTGGGGCTTGAGGTTGAAGCCACACAGCCCACAGGGGCATCTCACTGTGCCAAATCAACTCCACAGCTCACAAGAGTGGATCGATGCTCAGGTTTTTTCTGGAACAATCCCCTTCTTCCTTTATCTAAATTAGAACAGTATTTAAGCTTTCATTTCTGTATCATTTTCTTTCTTGGAATTATCAACCTGGAATCCACTGAGCTGTGACCAGTGACTCAGGAGAGCTTCAGACAATGCTCACTGCTGCCCTGCTCTGCATAGGCCTGCAAAACACAGCCCTGCTCAGCTCAGCTCTCCTCACTGCAGCCCTCAGCCCAGCCCTTGCCACTGCAGCCCTACTCAGCACATCCCTCCCCACTGCAGCCCTTCTCACTGTATCCCACCTTACTGCAGCCCTGCTTAGAGCACAGCCCTGCTCAACACAGGGCTACTGCTCGAAACTCTAAACAATGCCCAGGCTGAGAAGCTGTCATTATTTCACCTCTGGTACTCTACTCTTATTTTATAGTAGCTGAATTTCCCATCCCTTAGGATTATTTCCCACTTCAGAGGCTCAAAACAAAGTTAATGTTTTATGGTAGAGCTGTATCCAAGTACCAACCCCCTAAGAACACAGTGACATTACATAATGTAGGCCTCAAGATGGGCCATTTGTTAATTTCTCTTCCATCTATTTAATCAGTTTTATAAAATGAAACAAATTTGTTTGCCCCCACATCAGTGAGATATTGGAAAATGGGAAGGAAAGCAATGTCAGGCAAGCACAATTTGCTGACAGCCCGGCCTTCTTCCATGAGAAGTCTTGCCCTGCTCCCTGCAGTGGGTGGCCCTCTATCATGGGAAATTTTGCTCTGCTCCCTGCAAAGGATGGCCCTCTTCACTGGAGGCAGTTGTGGACTTTCAGACAGGGTTTCCTGCTGTCCCCACTGTTCTGATATCTGATAAACTCATCATTCCAGATAACAGTCTATTCCTTTTTGGCTGAAAGGACAACCATGCTACAGAATATAAGATCGTAACATTGCCGTCCCCAGAGTCTTAAGGTCTTCTGGTATCTTAGTTAAGGGTTTCTCGGGACTTACCCTTTCACCATCTCTGAAGTCAGATACTACTCTCAAGGTGTCCATGGGTGCTTAGGGGCTGCTTTGCTTTCAGCTTGGTTTTTAAGGGTCATGAGAAATGGAAGCATCGCTGCCTCATGGTTGAAATTGTAGACACTAGACAAACCAGCATAGCAGGTGTGTATCCAGTGAGAGATACTAACCAACAAAGCTTCCACTGAGCTCTTCCCCAGCCTGATTTCACTGGGTTTTAGCTTTTAATTCTAGCAGTAAGTCTGAGCACTTCAGGAATATGGGGACCTCTGGGATGGATCTCACTGTTTTCATAATGCTGGATACTTACCCATTGTTAAAAGTACTTTTCAATATTACAAGACACTCCTTTTATTCTACCCCTCCCTGGTCATTTCCCCATCCTTCTGGTTAAATAGTCCATGTGCCTTTATTTTTTCCTTCCTGAAAAATCATAGTTTATAAGAATCCTGAATTTTAATACGTAATCTCTTGCCTCTGGACCTAGAAGAAAAATAAATGAACTCATTAAATATGTCAGCTCAGGCAGAGAAAGTCTCATCATTTATTCAAATCGTTCTGTTGAGACTGATAATATTTGGTGTCCATTAAATATTGATATTTATTCATGAGGACAAATACTTTTGAGTTCAGGGGAGAACGTATTAGAACTTCAGAATGAGCTTTATAGTAATTGCTTAATTAAACACAACATGCGAGACAAATGAGGTAATTAACTTAAATGTGTTTTAAAGCTCCCAGCTAGTAAACATGACTTAAACATCCAGCAACAGATACTTTAAGGCATCGGCATTCTGCCAAACACTGCTTTATAAAGTGCATGTTAGGATACCAAGTGCTTCTTCCCATGGTGCAAAAACATGACTCAATTTCTTTATGAAATTGACCTCTAGTGTCATGTTGATTGGAAGGGATCTGAATGACAAGAATATACAAATACACTTTTGATTACAGTGTTTATCTGGCTTTCTCATCTGCTTTCTCCTGATGCTTCTAAATGGTGCACCATGGAAACACAGCCCCCAACATGTAAACACTATAGATATTTCTTGTATGATTTGTTAAAGCTGTTGCAATACAGTGCCTTAGACTTAGAACTTTATCACTTGCCTTAGTCAGGGCCCTCTAGAGTAACAGAACTTATAGAATGATATATATATATATATATATTATATATATATATATATTTTGGAGCCCATATATATATGTATACACACACACACACACACACACACACACACACACATATATATATATATATATATATATATATATATGGGGGTTATTAAAAAGACTTATTGGCTGTGGTAGAGCTAATCCAACAATGGCTGCCTGCAAATAGATCAAGAATACAGTAGTTGCTTAGTTCATGAGGCTGAATGTCTCACCTGGTCTTCAATATATGTTGGAATCCAGTAGGCTTTAATGCCAGTGAAGGAATGGACTTACTAACAAGGCAAGAGTAAGCAGGAAAAGAGCAAAAGCTTCCTTCTTCCGTGACTTTATATAGGCTTCCAGCAGAAGGTGTGGCCCAGATTAGAGGTTGGATTTCCTAGTTCAAATGACCACGATTAAAGGCATGTCTTCTTCAAAGGTCCAGATTAGAAGTAGATATTTCTACTTCAAATCAAAATCCCTCAAAGGGGTGCCCTCCATTTTTGGGTTTTAGTTCATTACAGTCGAGTTGGCAACCAAGAATAGCCATCGAATTACACTAGAAATGTGTTTTTCTACTTGGGTGAAATTGAATATGCAAATGAAGAGACTTCAATAATTTGAGTCCTCTAAGTCAGTGGTTCTCAACCTGTGGGTTGCAACCCCTTTGGAGCTCACATATCAGATATTCTGCACGTCAGATATTTACATCACGATTCAAAACAGTAGCAAAATCACAGTTATGAAATAGCAACAAAATAATTGTATGGTTAGGGGTCACTGCAACATGAGGAAATGTTTTAAAGGATAGCAGTGTTAGGAAGGTTGAGAATGGTTGCTCTAAGCATTGTGAGACAAGGATTTAACTACAAGTTGCTTATATGAGATACGATTCTAGTCAACAACAACAGGTGGGTGAAGAAAGGGATAGAGAAACAGGGAATGTGCACATATAGTGTCTGCTTTCAAGGTGGCTGACCCAGCTGTGGCTGATTTACTAGGGACAAGTGCGATCAGCAGGAAAAAAATACATAACAGAAGAGTCAATAACAGGCAAATGAACTAAATAGACACTCTGAATATGGGAAGGTACAAATGGCCAATAAATACATGCAAAAATTTTCAGTAATCCTAAATTATTAGAGAAATGTATCAAAATTCCATTGAGAATCCATCTTCATGCCAGTCAGAATGGCTATCATCAAGAAGATAACCAAACAACAAATCTTAGTGTGAAGAAATCCACTCTTATTTACACACAGTTGGTAGGAATGTAAATTAGTGCAACCACTGAAAATCCAGATGAGGCTTCCCCAAAAATTATAGCTAACACTGCCAATATACAGGTGAAGGAACAATGGCAGCTCTATAGAGATACCTGCACACCTATGCCTATTGTGGCACTAACCATAGATAGTCATCATGAGATTAGCCCAAGTGTCTACCAACATGCAATAGATTTTTTAAAAAGTGTGCTGTCTGTACATAACAATTTTATTAAGCATATTGACATGGACCAGCCAATCATTTTTCAGTGACAGGTTCCTGACTGGGAGGACCAGAAAATTAGAAACATAAAGAAGATAGGAAATCTGGGATCAGGAGGTCTTGCGCAAGCTGCATCTTAAGCCAGCAAGTTTGTTAAGAAGTACCACATCATATACACAGCTTGCAGAGGAAACTGGGGCAGAGTCAGCAGAGAGCTATCATAAAATGGGATGAAGTCAGCAGGACACTATACAATGTTGCATAAAGAGAACACAGGGTATCTCAAGTGAGTCACAGACCCGAGCACACAGCAACCTCAAGATTGATAACCATAGTGCCCTATGGTAGGACCACTTGGGTTCTTAGGATTCAAAGTGGCAGCTTCCCCAAGTCCAAGACCCAGGCCAGTATTGGCCTTGCCAAACATGTTCCTTCTCCATACATAGGCCTCTGGGAAATCCTTAAATTGTCTTGGTTCCCAGCACAATAGCTATTAATGAAATCATGCCAAGTGTGGGAAAATGGGTGTCACCAGAGATCATCATATTAAGTGACAAAAGCCAGACTCAAAAGACAAGTCCTGGATGTCTTTTTTTTTTTTTTTGTCTGTGTTGTTGAGCTTTCTCATTACTGTGACAGAATGCCCAACACATAAAACTGAAAAGGGAGAAAATAGAGCCACCTGCTGTTGGTCAGATTTTCAAACATTAGCCTGTGGGGGGCATTCCATTTCATATTCTAATTGTAACATGTGGTTAATAAGCAAACACACAAAAAAGACATGCTAGTAAAAGAGAAATCATGAAGAGGGAGAGAAGGAAGCAGGGTGCAGGAATTAGAGGAGTAACAGGCACATAACTGGTGGGTGTATATTTGTGCATTTCTAAAAATATCACAACAAAACCCTCTACTTTGTATTTTTTAACACAGTCTTCAAATAAGAGTCTAAAAACTATACACAATCTGTTTATGTAGTTGGTAGCACAGGTCAGTGGGCACTATTTAATAGAGTACAGAGTATGTTAAGATAAGATTATCAGGAAACATATATACCATGAAGAAGGGAGTTAAGTACATTGAAGCAGTGAGATGACATAAACAAGAAGCATCTTTGGGATATGGTGACATCTAAGCAATCGCCTCATATTGGGGAAGGAATGAAATAGGAAATGCTCTGTGACAAGAGCACCAGTCAACAGGAGAAGCTGTGTACAGAGCCTCATGAGGCCAGGGTAGTCAGTAGGATCTGAGATCAGTGCCTTGCAGAACATTATGTGAGCTGAGGACTTTTACCACCAGTGGCATGGGGCAGTTCACTGCAGAAACCCTACAAACTCAAACAGGGTTTTCAGAGTATATACTTAGCATAAATTGTTACACTTTTGTGATGTAAAGACCCACTATACAGGAAAGAGTCTGTTGGTTTGTTTTTAAGTATTTTATTTAATATTGATACATGCAAATCATGTTTAGATAAAATCATCCCATTCACTTCCTTCTAATTTCTCTCCAATGCCTCATCACTTTTCCCTCCTGCCCAACTTCATGTGCTCTCTAAATTGAATACACACTGAGTCCCCTTTGCTGCCTGAATGTACCTGAGTGTGGGACTGTCCACTAGAGGAAGGACAGCCTTCCCTCCATCAGCAATTGTCAATTGCTCCTCAGATAGGGTGGTACTTTCTGAGTCCCTCTTATCCATGCTGGGATTCAGTCTGCCTTCATGATGATCATAGGGGGTATGGTACAGATGTCCCATTTAGGCTGAGCACGCTCTCACAGTCTCTTTTTCTCTGCATGTTCTTTGGCTATATTTCTGCACTAGTTATCATCTTCTGTAATAAGAACCTTCCCTGATGAGGGTTGAGAGGTGCACTTATCTATTAATATAAAAATAAGAACTTAGAGGGAAGTCTATTTCTATGTCCATTTATCTGAATAATGGCTCTAAATTTTTGCTATAGGGTCTAGGGTCTAGTCAGCCATAGAGTTTGGGCCCAGTTCATGGAACCAAGCATGAGTTCCATCTTGTAGAGATGCCTTGAAATCCAATCAGAATGTCCTTGGAGTTGGGTTTTGAGTCAGGGTCTCACATAGCCCAGGCTAGCCTCAACTCATTATGTGTCTGAGGTTGGACTTGAACTCTTGACCTTCCAACTTCTACCTCCTGAGCTCTAGGATCACAGTGATGTGATCTGGCTCCCAACAGACTTGTTCTACTTGTTTCTACATGTTCCTTTCCTGAATTTGCATACTTTGACCAAATCAATACCTCTGTGAGTATGCAGACTTACGAGGCTAGCAGACAAACAGAAATAGCTGTAAGAAATGTTACAGAGGATAAAAAGAGAGATGTGGAAGATGTGTATTGTGGATAGCAAATTTAATACATCTGTGAGAGAAGAAATAAAACTGAAATCCCAAGCAGAACACGATGGAGCTGACTATAAAACATCTTAACCATAACCTAACATGGAGGAAGGAGACAAAAAGATGGATCCAAAGGGATACAACAGGCCATTCTTGATGTGTGGGGCCCAAACCAGGTATAGGAATTCATTCAGGTTTCATCAGTGGGAGATGACAGCGCTTACTGAATTCAGAAGACATTCTGAAGACACAGGGCTGAAAACACAATTACCATCAAGAGTAAATTTAGCTGATACTAATTTTGTCATGATTTTTTTGGCAGTTTTGACATTTTTCACTATAAGATTATAAAATTTAAATTAAAATTTAGAAAGATTAGCATGTGGATATTATAAGATAAATTAGGCAAAAATAGTAGCAATTGTAAGAAATATGACTTGGATAAGTCACTAAGTTTGAAAAAAAAGACATTTTAAACTCTTCACTTAGGAATTATTTTTTAAAGGAAGAAAAATTTCAGGCCAGTTTTCTAAAACATTTACCTTGAAGAACAAAATCACAACACATAATTTTTTTTTTTACAAACTCAAGAAATGCATGAAACAAGACCTTACCTAGTACAATAGGCAAATACTGCAGAAATTTTCATTTGTTTTTATGACATTTACAGCAGTTTGTTATGAAAATGAAGTGAATTTGCATATATTTGCTTTAGAAAAAGAGTTCAAAGCTACAATGTGCAGATGTATGTGGGGATGATTCATTGATGTGTTTTATGGAATTTAGATTAAAAATAACAAAGACATATTAAGGAAAACAAAAGACATGCTCCTGAAAATGTACAATGACATATAGCTTCATTCTCTTATAAAATCAATTTCTCTTCCTTCCAGGGTGATATGCCAATGCATTCTAAGATATTTACAGTAGAAACTTCACTTTATATTCATTTAACAATGATTTAATCAAATAATGTAAGATTAAGGGCAAAAAGTGAAAGAAAGAAAGAAAGAAAGAAAGAAAGAAAGAAAGAAAGAAGGGAAATCATACAGTTCCCACTATCTGCTTCGTGTTTCTGTAGCTCCATGAGCAAGGCACTGGTTGGTAATTTCTAGAATGTTCACTCAACCATCGATCTGGAAGGAAACACTGGCAGTCTTTCAGGGTCAAGAGCTGGTGTTTACAGACTCGATGTAGATGCTGTGCCAACTCTGGGGCAGAGAGAGGTGTGCTCATTGTCTAGTCTATTTAAGATAATCATACCTGTGGAGGAAAAGCCAGATTTGGACCTTATCAGATTTGGGTCCCTAAATCCAGGAACCCTCTCCCAGGACACAACAAGATGCATAAACAATTCAACAAGCCCCCAGCAATCTGCGTCCTGAGAACTGGGGCCTGACAAACTTACCCAGAATTCCACTTACTCCCATCTTCCTGCCTGATAAAGTTTCCCTTTCTAAACTAGGAATCTTGTGTCTTCTGCCAGCATCCACGAAACCAAGACAAGCTGATTTATTTATCTGAAAATAGAGTGAAATCTCAGACCCTGTATATTTCTTGACAATATAATCTTGGTATAGTTAGCCTGTTGGGTCATTTGCTCTTCCAAGCATTGTCTTGAACTAAGCACAATGGTTTCCTCAGGCCATTAGCCACCATCAAATTTCAGAAACACACTCAGAAATTTGTTTGTCCAGGCCAATGGTGGTAAGATAAGAAGCCACACTGTTGTAGAGATGGGAAGGCTGGAGGCAAAGACAAGTTAATACACACTTGGTCCCTGGTCTACGGAAACCCTGCCATACTCTGCTTCTTAGGCAGGATTCTCCTAACTACCCTTTGGAGACTAAGCATTTTAGACTGAGAACAATTCAACTAGTGGAAATTTGCGCCTATGAAAGATTAACCCTGGAGTTGGTTTCCCTTGCTACTAAAGGACCACAAAAAGGTGGGAAGTGCTTTGCTTATTCATGGTTAGAAAGAATCTGCCCATAAACAGCACATTTAAGATTTGTTAATCTTTTCACTTTTTTCCTTTTTAAAACATTTTTTATTAATTCAATTTTTACATTCCAATCCCAGTTTTCTTCCAATCCCTGCTCTCCTCCTGCTCCCCCCACTCCCTCCTTCATCTCCCATCTGCTCCTCAGAGATGGTAAGGTCTCCCTTTGGAAGTCTACTAATTCTGTCCCATCATCTCCTTGAGGCAGAAACAAGGCACCTCTCCACCCCACATAACCCTGTGTCTAGGCTGGGCAAGGTATATCTCCATATAGAATAGGCTCCACTCAGTCAGTTTGTACATTAGTGTTAGATCTTGAACCCACTGCCAGTGGCCTCATATATTGTCCCAGTCATACCACTGTCACTTATAATAAGGGAGTCTAGTTCAATCTTATGCAGGTTCCCCAGTTGTTAGACATGAGTCAGTGATCTCTCACTAGTTTGGGTCAACTGATTCTGTGGGTGTCCCCATCATGGTCTTGACTCCTTTGCTCATAGTATCGTTCCTCCCTCACTTCAATTGTACTCCAGGAGATTGGCTCAATGGTTAGTTGTGGATTTCTACAACTGCTTCCATCTGTTTCTGGAAGAAGGTTCTAGCTTCTCTAGGGTTGTGGATTGTAGGCTGGGTATCTTTTGCTTTATGTCTGGTATCCACTTATGAGTGAAGTAGATACTATATTTGTCTTCCTGTGTCTGGATTACCTCACTTACGATGTTTTTTTTCTAGTTCTATCCATTTGCCTGCGAATTTTAGGATGTCATTGTTTCTTACTACTGAGTAGTACTCCATTGTGTAAATGTACCACATTTTCTTTATCCATTCTTTGGTTGAGGAGCATCTAGGTTGTTTCTAAGTTCTGGTATTACAAATAATGTTGCTATGAACATAGTTGAGCAAATGTCCTTGTGGTGCGAATGTGCCTCGTTTGGGTATATGCCCAAATGTGATAATGCAAGTTCTTGAGGTAAGTTGATCCCTAATTTTCTGAGAAATCGACATACTGATTTCCACAGTGGCTGTACAAGTTTGTACTCCCACCAGCAATGGAGGAGTATTCTCCTTTCTCTGCATCCTCTCCAGCATAAGCTGTAATTGGAGGTTTTTATTTTAGCCATTCTGATTGGTGTAAGATGGAATCTCAGAGTTGTTTTGATTTGCATTTCCCTGATGACTAAGGATGTTGAGTATTTCCTTAAGTGTCTTTCTGTCATTTGAAATTGTTCTGTTGAGAATTCTTTTTAGATCTATACCCAATTTTTAATTGGATTATTTGGTGGTTTGATTTGTAGTTACTTGAGTTCTTTATTTATTTTGGAGATCAACCCTCTGTTAGATGTGAGGTTGGTGAATATCTTTTCCCATTCTGTACAGAGCCATTTTGTCTTGTTGATCATGTCCTTTGCCTTACAGAAGCTTCTCAGTTTCAGGAGGTCCCATTCATTAATTGTTGCTCTCAGTGTCTGTGCTACTGGTATTCTATATAGCAAGTGATCTCCTGTGCCAATGTGGTCAAGGGTATTTCCCACTTTCTCTTCTTTGACATTCAGTATGGATGGATTTATGTTGAGGTCTTTTTTCCATTTGGATTTATTTTTGTTCAGGGTGATAGATATGGATTTATCTCCATTGTTCTGCATATTGACAGCCAGTGATATGAGCACCATTTGTTGAATATGTTTTTTTTTTCATTTTATATTTTTAGCTTATTTGTAAAAAATTAGGTGTTCATAGGTATGTGGGTTGATATCAGGGTCTTTGGTTTGATTCTATTGTTCCACCTGTCTGTTTTAATGCCATTACCAAGCTGTTTTCATTACTACAGCTCTATAGTAGAGCTAAAAGTCAGGTATGGTGATGCCCCTAGATGATCCTTTATTGTACAAGTTTGTTTTGGCTATCCTTTTTGTTATTCCATATGAAGTTGAGAATTGTTCTTACAAGGTCTGTGAAGAATTATGCTGGGATTTTTATGGGGATTGCACTGAATCTATAGATTACTTTTGGTAGAATTGCTATTTTTACTATGTTGATCCTACCTACCCAAGAGCATGGAAATCTTTCAATTTTCTGATATCTTGTTTAATTTCTTTCTTTAAAGACTTGAAGTTCTTGTCATACAGGTCTTTCACTTGTTTGGTTAGAGTTATCCCCAGATATTTTATGTTATTTGTGGCTATTGTAAAGGGTAATGTTTCTCTGATTTCTTTCTCAACCCATTTACCATCTGTATATAGGATGGCCACTGATTTTTTAAGTTAATCTTGTATCCTGCTATATTACCGAAGATGTTTATTAGTTGTAGGAGTTCTCTGGTAGAAATTTTAGGGTCACTTATGTAAACTATCATATCATCAGCAAGTAGCAAGAATTTGACTTCTTTTTTTTTCAATTTGTATCCCCTTGAACTCCTTTTGTTGTCTTATTGCTCTAGCTAGAACTATATTAAATAGCTATGGAGAGAATGGACAGTCATGTCTTTTTCCTGATTTCAGTGACATTGCTTTAAATTTTTCTTCATTTAGTTTGATGTTGGCTGTTGGCATGCTGTGTATTGCCCTTATTATGTTTAGGTATGTTCATTGTATCCCTATTCTCTCCAAGACTTTTATCATGAAGGGGTGTTGAACTTTTTTGAAGGCTTTTTCAGAATCTAATGAGATGATCATGTGTCTTCTTTTCTTTCAGTTTGTTTATGCAGTGGATTACATTGACAGATTTTCGTATGTTGAACCATCCCTGCATCTATGGGATGAATCCTACTTGGTCATGGTGAATGATTTTTCTGATGT
The DNA here is from genome assembly GCF_003668045.3 of Cricetulus griseus. Lineage (NCBI taxonomy): Eukaryota > Metazoa > Chordata > Mammalia > Rodentia > Cricetidae > Cricetulus > Cricetulus griseus. The sequence continues at coordinate 97,306,113 of NW_023276806.1, forward strand.
GTTCTTGAATTAGGTTTTCTATTATTTTATTGAGTATTTTTGCATCTATGTTCATGAAGGAAATTGATTCTGTAATTTTCTTAGTTGTATCTTTGTGTGTTTTGAGTATCAGAGTAACTGTAGCCTCATGAAAAGAGTATTGCAATGTTCTTTCTGTTTCTATTATGTGGAATAATTTGAGGAGTATTGGTAATAGATCTTTGAGCATCTGCAGAATTCTGCACTGAAACTATCTGCAACTTGGCTTTTTTTTTTTTTTTTTTTTTTTTTTGGTTGGGAGACTACTGGTAACTCTTTCTATTTCCTTGGGGGTTATAGGTGTATTTAAGTTGTTTATCTGTTCCTGATTTAATTTTGGTAGGTGGTACTTATCTAGAATATTGTCCATTTCTTTAAAGTTTTCCAATTTTGTGGAGTACAGGTTTTTTGAAGCATGACCTGATGATTCTCTGGATTTCCTCCGTGTCTGTTGTTATGTCCCCCTTTTCATTTTGATTTTGTTAATTTGGATATTCTCTCTGTGTCTTTTGGTAGTTTCGATAAAGAATTGTCTTTTTTATTGAATTTCTCAAAGAATCAACTCTTTGTTTCATTGATTCTTTGTATTGTTTTCTTTGTTTCTATTTTATTGATTTCAGGCCTCAATTTGACTATTTCTTGCATCTACTCCTTTTGGGTGAGTTTGATTCTTTTTGTTCCAGTGTTTTCAGTTGTTCTGTTAATTCACTAGTGTCTGATTTTTCCAGCTTCTTTATGTAGGCATTTAGTGTTATGAACTTTCTTCTTAGAACTGCTTTCATTGTGTCCCATAAGTTTAGGCATGTTGTGTGGTCATTTTTGTTAAATTTTAGGTCTTTAATTTCTTTCTTTGTTTCTTCCTTGACCCAGTAGTGGTCCAGTTGATCATTGTTCAATTTCCATGTGTGTGTGGGGGCTTTCTGAAATTAATTTTGCTGTTGAATTCTAATTTTAAGCTGTGGCAATCTGATAGTATACAGGGGATTATTCCATTTTTTGTTATTTGTTGAGGTTTGCTTTGTTACCAAGTATGTGGTCTATTTTTGAGAAGGTTCCATGAGGTGCTGAAAAGAAAGTATATTCTTTTGTGTTTGGGTGGAATGTTTTATAGATGTCTGTTAAATCCATTTGAATCATAATATCTGTTAGTTCCCTTATTTCTCTTTTATGTTTCTGTCTGGTAGACCTGTCCAGTGGCAAGAGTGGGGTATTGAAGACTCCCACTATTTGTGTGTGGAGTTTGATTTATGATTTAAGCTTTACTATTGTTTCTTTTACAGATGCAGGAACTCTTCTGTTTGGGGCATAGATGCTCAGAATTGAGACTTCCTCTTGAAAGATTTTTCCTGTGACGAATATGAAATGACCTTCTTTATCTTCTTTATTGATTTTAGTTTGAAGTCTATTTTGTTGGATATTAGAATAGCTGTATCAACTTGTTTCTTAGGTCCATTTGACTGGAAATTTTTTCCCAACCTTTTACTCTGAGGTAATGTTTGTCTGTGAGGTTGAGGTGTGTTTCTTGTATGCATCAGAAAGATGAATTCTGTTGTCATCTCCAATCTATTAGCCTGTGTCTTTTTATAGGTGAATTGAGACCATTTATATTAATGAATATTAATGGCCAGTGACTGCTAGTTCCTGTTACCTTTGTTTTGGTTGTTGATGATGGCATTATGTGTTTAATTCCCTTCTTTGGGATTTGCGGCTGTAAACTCATCTGTTGCTTGGGTTCTTGTGGCTATAGCTGACTCCCTGGGGTTGACATTTTGCTTCTAGTACTTTTTGTAGGACTGGGTTTGTGGATAGATATTGTTCAAATTTGGTTTTATCATGGGATATCTTGTTTTCTCCATTTATGGTTATTGAAATGTTTGCTGGGTAAAGTAGTCTGGGCTGGCATCTGTGGTCCCTTAGTGTCAGCATAACATCTGTCCAGGACCTTCTGGCTTTCAATGTTTCAGTTGAGAAGTCAGATGTAATTCTAATAGGTCTTTCTTTATATGTTACCTAGCCCTTGTCTGTTGCAGCTCTTAATAGTCTTTCTTTATTCTGTATGTCTATTGCTTTGATTATTATGTAGTGAGGGGATTTTCGATTTTTGTCTGGTCTATTTGGTGATCTATAAGCTTCTTGTACTTTCAATAGGCATGTCTTTCTTTAGGTTGGGAAAGTTTTCTTCTATGATTTTCTTGAATATCTGAGCCTTTGAGTTGGACTTCTTCTCCTTCTTCTAACCCTTTTATTCTTAGGGTCAGTCTTTTCAAGGTGTTCCAGATTTCCTGCATGTTTTGTACTAAGCATTTGTTGGATTTAAATTTTTTTCTTTGACCAATGAATCTATTTCCTCTATCATATCTTCAGTGCCTGGAACTCTTTCTTCCATCTCTTGTATTCTGTTCTTTATGCTTGCATTTGTGGGTCCTGGTCATTTACCTAGATTTTCCATTTCCAGAATTCCCTCAGTTTGTGGGTTTTTTTAATTGCCTCTATTTCAGATTTCAAGTCTTGCATCATTTCCTTCATTTATTTGATTGCTTTTTTTTTTTGGTTTTCTTTAAGGAATTTGTTGATTTCTCCTGATTTTTCATTTATCTTTTCCTCTGTTTTTTAAGGGAATTTTTCATTTCCTCTTTAACGGCCTCAATCATCCCCACAAAGTTATTTTTTAGGTCATTTTCTTCTACTTCATCTGTGTTGGGATGCTCAGGTCTTGCTGCTATAGCACCACTAGTTCCTAGTGGTGCTTTATTGTTCCCTATATTGTTAAGTGTTTCTTACCTTGTTGTCTATGCATCTCTTCCTCTAATCGGTATAGGTGGAGCTTGTGCTTCAGGAAGTCTCTTTCTCTTTCTCCATTGGTATAGTTGTGGGCTGTGGCTCCTTTGAACACTCTTTCAGGCACAAGCAGAGCAGAGCCTCCAGTGAATGCTCCTCCTGGTGGAAGAGGGCCCATGGCTCAGGTGGTTGCTCCTTTGGTGCCAGTGGGGCTACAGCTCAGGAGGGTGGACACTCCTCCCATTCGAGGTAGAGCCATGGCTCTGTTGATTGCTCCTCTAGGTGTCGGTGGGGCTGAGGCTCCAGTGGTTAATATAGCAGCTGGGTATCTCCAACAGAGAAATGGCAGTGGATGCTGTCTGGAATACAGTTGCTTTTCCCAGAGGAACTTCTTTTTTTTCTAAACTGACAAGTACAAAACAGTTCTTTATTACTACATCATATAAAACATTTATAAGTAAACATTGTAACATACCTCAAGTTTAGAGGAATAACATAATCTGAATCTCTGCAGCCTTCTTCATATATAAATGCCTGGTTGTTTTTGCTGAGTATATGATCTCAGCTTTTTTATGTACCTCAGTGAATAACAAAGGAAAGGCAGTGATGCTTTAGACATTGATGATAGTTATAGATAGCTCACTGTCAGAGTTTTATTCTAGTTTGTTTTCCTTTAGAGAAAAACTTTACCCTGGGCATCAGGATCAAACCCTAAAGTCTGGTGGTACTCACAGCATCTTTGAAAGAGCTCTAAACAACCATTTTCATTTTAATCGTTGGATGTGGATTATAACCTTCAATCTGAAAGTCTTCAACTTTGAAATCATCAATTGTCTCAACTTTTTGAAGGATTTTGAGCTTTGGGGAAGGTCTTGGTTCTCGCTGAAGCTGAATTCTCAGTGGCTCGATATGATTCAGATAAATACGTGCATTTCCCAAAGTATGGACAAAATCACCTGGCTTCAGGCCCGTGATGTGTGCAATCATGGAGGTAAGCAGGGCATAACAGGCAATGTTGAAGGGCACACCCAGGCCCATATCTCCTGACCTCTGGTAAAGTTGGCAAGACAGCTCCCCATTTACCACATAGAATTGACAGAGGGCATGGCAAGAAGGCATTGCCATCAGGGGAAGGTCTTTTGGGTTCCAGGCACATATGGTTAATCTTCTGTCATCAGGGTTGGTTTTGATGGTGTCAATCACTTTTTGCAGCTGGTCTACTCCTTGGCCCGAGTAATCTGAATCTCTGTCTTTGTAGTCTGCTCCAAAATGTCTCCACTAGAAACCATAAACCGGGCCCAGGTCCCATTCCTGTCATGCAGAGAATCCCAGGCTGTCCGAAAAATCTAGGGACCCATTGGCATCCCATATTCTCACTCCCTCGGAGGACAGTTGTTTACCATTTGTGGAGCCTTTGATAAACCACAGCAACTCTTAAAAACTCCCTTCCAGAACACTCATTTGGTTGTGAGCAGAGGAAATTCACCTCTCAGGTTGTGTCGTGCCTGCATGCTGAACACCGACAAGGTGCCAGTGCCTGTGTGATCCTCCTTCTTGAAACAGCAGAGCATAATGTGCTCCACCTGCGGTGCCTCTGCGCCCTGCTGCTGAGAGGCGAATATATTGGCTCAGAGCCAATGACTGGCATAAGGGAGAGAAGGCAGCTGCGATGTGGTGGGCGCCAAAGCCGGGACCTTCCATGCAGTCTTTTCCCCTACACTTCCCAGAGGAACTTCTTGGGAAAGTTTCTGGAAGCTACAGCTGGAAACTGCTGCTGTTGTCTCACGGTCCATTGCTCTCTGCTATTGTGCAGGAGGCTTTTGGCTCCTCCCGCTGATGCTGCTCTGAGCTTAAAACTGGGGCCTCTGTCTGACACTGCTTCAGAGCTGGGTTTCAGGCCTCTAACTGAAGCTGCTCTGGGCCTGAGGCTCAGGCCTCCCCCTGAACCTGCTCTGGGCTGATGGTTCTGTTAATCTTTTCTTTATGAAAAGAAAAGCCATTACAGAACACACTGATTTCTGCCTCATTTACATCTACTGTGAAAATCATAGTTCATAAAGACAGACATGTTAAAAATATCATTCTGAAATACTTTAGAATTGAAACTTTAGGGTTTTGTAGACCAGTATATTAAAAATATTTACATCTAGTTTCGAATCTCTTGTAAAAATAAAAATATATTTTCAAAGCAAAACCCAAAAGGATAGGGACACAGAAGAACAGACCACAGTGATAAACTCCTGGAAAGTAGAATAAAGACAATGTGTTAATTTACTTAGTAGACCTGAGAAAGCTAAATCACAAACTCCAACACAGTAAAAAAAGAGGTCCAGACCAGGCTGGTGAAACACACAGAAATAGCTGACCTGAACACCGGGAACTCTTGCTTCCCAGACTGATAGCTGGAATACCAGCATGGGACTGATCCAGACCCCAGGAACATGGGTTTCTGTGAGGAAACCTCAGAAATCTATGGGACTTCCGGTAGAAGCCCAGTATTTATCCCTAGCATAGGTGTGGACTTTGGGAGCCCATTCCATATAGAGGAATACTCCCTGAGCCAAGAAATCCTAGGCCCTATCCCAAAGGATACAAAAGACTCTGATGACACCCTATGGAAGGCCTCACCATCCAGGGGGAGCAGAGAAGATATGTGACAGATAAGGTTTCAGTTGGGGGAGGGGGGAGGGGAGGACGGGTGGGAGAAGGGAACTGGGATTGTCATGTAAAACAATCCTGTTTCTAAATCAAATAAAAAAAGTTGGAAAAAATATATATTCAGATTGTGTGATATAATGATAAATTAAAAAAAAGAAAAGCCAATCTTATCCAAAGCCAAAGTTAACCTTAGCTGTCAGCTTGATTATATGACAAAATAGTTGGATGACTAGCAAAGCACTCATCTGTGAGCAGCATCTCTGAGTCCATGTGGCTCTGACATAATGAGTGATTGATTCTGTTGATGTACTCTTTTGTAGTATGAAGCACTATTAAGGTACAGTAAGAAGATGGTGGAAGTGGCGCCGAGTAGGAGAAAGCACATCATGGAGGATGTGCCCTTGGGTTCTGTATTGTGTCCTGGCTGTTAGCATTTAGGCATTTTACTGGCCTGCCTTTCGAGTTCTGACAAGATACACCCTCAGCTGCTGCCCCTGGAGGCCAGTCTGCCCCCTTTCCCCATTTTACTATTCTTTTCCCTTAATAAAAATCTCCTCTGCTTGAACACTATTGCATGGTGTCTTTCTCTAGCCATTTATTATTATTATTATTATTATTATTATTATTATTATTATTATTACAATGCTGGCCACTTTCTCAGCTGTTTTCTCTGCTTCCTTCCCACCATGACACGAAAGGGTTGCACATGGCTCTACCAAAATGATGTTCCATCTCACCAAAAACAGCTCAGAATCAACAGAGACAAGAAATAAGGAATGAAATCTCAGAGACCATGAGCCAAAATAGATAATACTTTCCCTTCTAAATCATTCCTATCAATAATTTTGGTATGCAAAAAGTCAGTTATGAACCATTTTGAAAAAAGTTTCAAAGAACTAAAGAAATTTAAAATAAATAGTTCCAGAATCATGCCACACTGGAGATAGTCTGCCTAAATATAACTAAATGTCTAAAAGTTGCTTTTGAAGCAGTCAACTCTCCTGGCCTGTGCCATTCTCTTAGCTCCCAGAAAGCTGGCAACTAGCCCTTCATCCTTCCAGGCTCCTGTGTTTACAGATCAAGAGGAGGATGTGTCCTGTCACGATACCACCAGTGCACTTCATTTAAACAAAGCAGACTGTCTTAAGGGAACTTATTTGGTCAGCTATAACATAAGCAACAGAAATCTAAAAAGTTAATGTGAATCCCAGCACTCGGGAGGCAGAGACAGGCGGATCTCTGTGAGTTCGAGGCCAGCCTGGTCTCCAGAGCGAGTGCCAGGATAGGCTCCAAAGCTACACAGAGAAATCCTGTCTCAAAACATAAAAAAATTAATGTGAAGCATTAAGAGGTAAGCCTAATGAAGCTGGAGCTAGGGGAATATTGTAGAAAATGGGGGGCTGGGAGACACTACAAAAGCCAGAAGTCAGGAAGGATCAGAGAGAAAATTTCTACAAAGCATAAAAAGTAAATGGAGCAGAAATTGACACCAAGATAGTTCACACTGAAGCTGGTATTGCAGGAAAGCTATGTGTGAGCAACCGTTAGGAGATAGGAGATGGTCCACATTAACTGTGTCACAAGTCTGTGTCCTTCAACCCTGTGGTGCCAGGATAAGCTGAAGATTCTTGAATGCCATGAACAGATCAGAAGCGCACACAGAGTGGTAATTTACCCCTTCCTTGCAATGCTAAAGTTGTTTTCCACAGCTGAACAACACATTCAGGAGGCTTAGCTACAGGGGACCCAGAACTAGAAAGCAAAGCAAAGGAAAGATTAATATTCAGGCTACTGGTTGTTCCTGAAAGTTAATGGAGTCAGAATTTATAAATTTACAGTTGTTTGTGGGAATTGTCAAACAACAAAACAATTCTGTGAATTACTGCTGTCTTAGAATGTGTCCCTTTCTTTACATTGTAGACTATGATTAAAGGAAATAATTCTGAGCAGAAAATAATGATTAAAAACTTTATTGGCTTTTGGGTTTACCAAAAAGAACTTATTGAACATTGGGGGATATACATGTGTTAAGAATATACACACATGAAATTGCACATGTGTACATACCAAACACCCATGTGCACATGCACATCTGCCATTATTGTGCTAGCATGCCTGTAGACTTACAGGGTATATTTTTAGTCATCAGACACTGATTATATACAGAATGCAATAGAAGATAATGCTAAATGATTTAAGGGAAACAGCTGTAGGTATACCACACATACTTAGGAGTTATAAATTGCCTAAATAATACATAAATTATTTGCTTAAAATTTAGCTTGTATTATATATTTGGGCCATTTTTTATTCTAACAGTGCATTTTTCCATTATCTTTGAGAGTCACTTGCCTCTGTTCAACTCGTGCTATGGACCAATGCTCTCAATGTTTGGCTAATAGATATTAACTTAATTACTCTGGCCTCTACTTAAGCACATAATTACCTAATTAGGAAGAGTAGCAACTCACTGAACTGTGAGGAGCTACAGTCCTGATGAAGAACCTGCTGTGCTTTTCAGTGACTTGAGTCAGAGGCCATCACAGCTGTCTTTAAAAATGACTAGAGATCCTAATGTCCAAAAGAGAACGTGGCTATTTCCTAAAATATAACTTGTTAAGATCATGAAATATTTGTCAAAAACATCTGGGTTTTTTTGTATGCTTTATAATCTCTTGGGAGATGTGACAATAGAGAAGGTGATCCTCTCTGGAGAAAAGTTTTTTTGTTGTTGTTTTGGTTTTTTTTTTTTTGTCAACTCTAGAAAGGAGATGAAATTTCCAAGTAATAGTCCTGAAAGGGAGAGAAAACACATTGTTTGTGAACATTAAGATGATCTCGTATCAGAGAAAGCTCAGAACAGTCCCCAGAAGATGTGATTATTTTCTGTGTCATCTATAAAGAAACATGACAATTATATTCAAGTACGATGTAAATAATGAAGAATATGTTAATGACTAGACTGATGTAAGATGAACATAGAGTTATAGATGGGGGTTTCATCAAGAGAAGACACTACCTTAGGTATTTTTTAAAGGCAGGAAGTTAGAATTCTGTGTTACCATTGAGGGTAAAACTTATCAGATAAAGCCATCAGTCATTCTGCAATTCAAGAGAGAAGAGAGAGGAGGGAATGGAACGGGTGCCAATCATCTCAGCTGCAGGTCTGTTATTTGGAATGTAACACCTGGAAACTCCTGGCAGATACCTGGTTGTCACAGCCCAGGTTTTTCTCTGCTTTCCAAAATTCAGAGAACTGACATTTAAATGAGACCCTGTTGGCAGAGAAAGATGGTAAATATTTAGGATGTAAATGCACAATGATAACTTACAATCGACACAAAGACAGACTAAATAATAGCCAGCTTCAACCTGGTGGTCCGTGGGTTTCCGAGTATGGCAGATTCTCTGATGGGGAATGAGCAGCATGCACAAAAAGCAACAATAATTTCTAAATTAGGGATTTCGCCCATTTGAAAATTTGGGTAATATTTGATGTCAGCTCCTAACAGAAATTTTGTAAAGCTATCTCTACTCTCATTTGTAAACATCAAGCACCAACCCATCCTAGCATGTTCCCTCATGTATCAAGATAGAGCTAGCCTTTTTAATGAAAAAGTTACAGCTATACATAGTCAAATTCAATTTCAATTTTCTCTCCTCAGCTAGAATTCCCACTCACCAAACAACTCTCGAAGTTCTGTGCAACGAAATCATCCTTAGTTGCACTTTTACACCTCAAAGGAGTCCCCTTAAAATAACACGAATTATAATCTTGATGCCAGTAAATTCTCTCTACCCTTTCCTTGTGTGTTAAACAATAAGAAATTCATGTGAAACTCATCAATTGTCTCTGCACCCAGACTGCCTGAGTTGAAGCCCACATATTCTCACATGCTAGCTATACAGTCTTGTCACACACAGAGAGAAGCACATGCATGCATGCACACAAGACATGTGGGCACACACATGACATGCACAAACATAAATGTACATGCATACATGTACACACGCACACATGCATTACATACACATACATGAGTGTGCACGTACCTACAAGTGTGTGCACTTGCACACACCAGTACACACACACATGTGCACACACACATGAATGCATGGGCAAACACTAGTAGGCTGAGTATGATATTTTCTAGCCTCAAATCTATTTAAAATAATTCCATTGTCAAAAAGCAAAGATAAAGAATAAAATCAATGCATGTACCAACACACCCAGTTTGTGTAGTATTGCTCCTTAAATAAAAGACCCAGAGACTGATATTAGGGTTCAAGCTTCAAGATGAAAATCAGAAAAGAAAAGCAGCTGGGCACTAGTTCTCACTCAACCTCAGACTGGCATGTGATTCTAGCTCCACCAAACCTCAGACTGTAGCCTCTCCTCAGCATGGCTGGAGAATCCTGAGACTTCATTGTCTTCTTATCCTCAATGTGGCTGGAGAATGAATGCCTGATACTGAATGCTGAAGACCCTTTTCTATCTTTTATACCCCTCTAGTTCTGGTATTAAAGGTATGTGATCCCAGGTGCTGAGATCATCTTTGTGGGAGCAGTTTCTCTTTAGGACTGAATCAATCTTGTGTAGAACTGAGTGGCCTTGGACTCACAGAGATCTGTCTACCTCTTAATCCTGAGTCCTAGATTTAAAGGTGTGTACCACCACCTCCTAGCTTCTGGCTGCTGAGATTAAAGGTGTGTATCACCACTGCCTGATCTCTATAGCTTGAGGCTGACTTTGCTTTCTGAACCCTCAGGCAAGCTTTAACCAATCATAAATAAATATCACCACAGTGTGGTATAGTTCTGAGGCTCAAGCCCAGGGCTTTATGCATGGTGGGCAAGTGTACTACATTCCCAGCTAATTTTTGAAGAACAAAAATAATGTCAGAATTTCTTACCAAAAATGAACATAACAGTCTATAATAATGTGCTTTAAACATGGCTAGAAAAACAGCTTAGGTCTGGGTTGATGTTACTGCTGTAATATAACTGTTGTTTGGTGTAGTATTGATTGGCTATGGTCTTAGTATTTTGGTGCAAGACAAGTCTTTCAGTTTTTCACTTTTCCTACCAATGTAGGCTTGCTATGAAATTTATCACTGAGTGAGACAGTAGAGGGTGATGCTGAAGACAGAGGGTTGCATTTGTTCTTGTTTCTTAATGACCTGCAATTTTCACAGACATCCCATGTGAAGGGATGCACTCTTGGCCTGGACACATGGGGAAAGGCCTAGGCCCAGCCTAGGATGATGTGGTGGACTTTGGGAAGCACCTGTTGAGAGCCCTACTATGCCTGGAGAGTGGAGGGTGGATGGGGTGGGGGGTAAGTCGGGGTGGGGGAGGAGGGATGGAGGTGAGGGATGGAGGAGGGAGGGAGAGGGAGAAGGGATTGATATGTGAAACAAGCTTGTTCCTAATTTGAACTAATAAAAAATAAAAAATAAACTGTGACCCCTTGAGATTGTAAGAACAATTTTTTCAGTGATGCAAATTCATGTCAGACAATGCTGAATCGAATGTTCTTAGTGTTTGATGAACATGGGAAGAAACAGGATTGGCAGTCCCCCATTTGGAAAGAAGTAATTCTTCCATAATGGATTTTGGCAAGCTGAAAACAATTTGTGAAAACTGGTTAGTGAGCCCAGTCCTTTCAGATGATGCTCCTGGAGCTTTTAAAAGGACTTATGAATGTGTTAGTGGGTCTTAACCAGCCACCAAGTGTTCAACTTAGTAATATGAAATGTTTCATTTAGGAGAATGCATGTCAAATCCATTGAAACCCCGAAGAAATGACTCCCTTTCTTCATGTCCTCCAACATGAGTATTTCAAGGTTTTGTGACAGATCGTACCTTACATTTGAGTTTTGCCCTTCAGCCATGGAACTGTATCATCTTGAATGAGCTGATTCCATCCCAAATAGATGCAGGCAGTCCTCTAGGTCCTTAATTGAAATTTGTGCAGGTTATCATTGGAATATACCTGGATGGAGAGCTCTTTTAGAACAATTCATTTAGAACAGTTAATTCAATACCAAAAATGAGGTGTAAATCTATTAATACAGCACATTATTAAAAGATAACTGGTTTTTGAATTAGCCTCAACTCCTCCTTGGCATATCACTGTAATGAGCCTCAGCAGGGAGCCCTAAGGCAGTTTCCTGGCTGACTTTGACCTATAAGCTACAAACTGTTCCTTCTCCAAAGGAGTTCATTGTACTGATCGTGGTTTGGCTATTTATTTAGAGTCTAATATATTCTTACTTAATAAACCATAGAATTCTCAAGCACAAAACAATATAATAAAAAACATATGCATTGTGGAACAATTGCCAAAAAAGCAAAAGCCACAAGCAAACACCCAATACAGCTGAGAGACAATGTGTTATCAAATTTCTTGGTTCTTAGGGCAGTGGAATCTCTAGTTTTATTTACCTGTATCCTTTCTGTTCCTACATTAAATTTTCCTGAGCATTACATTCTAAAATGCTGATTGCTGTCTTCTAGTTTTAGGGAGTGGCTATTCCATTGTCCTAGTCTTGCCTTATGTCTAGAGAGGGTCATCTCTTCCCTGTTAATCTTGTGGTGTTCAAAAAACTTTCTCATTCTGGGGCTGTTGATTCTCTGCAGCTGTTGTCATCAGAACACGGACCTTGGTGACATGGTTTCAAGTCCTAAAAACAACTCGGGATTTCCCCCTGCACATTCTGAAACAGCAAAGCAGATGAATTCTCTTTCATGAGCAGAGATGAAACAATTTCTGGTGTGGAGTAGTTATTTAATTTGCATTGCAACTACTAATACCCCACTTTAGGTAGATGAGAATAAGATTTTTGAGCAAATTGCTTATTGTTCCTTCTGAGAAAATCAATATCCTATTTGCCCTGAGAAACAGAATAAATTAGGGCATGTCATTACAAGTGATTTTAGGTCCTAAGAGGAGCCAAAGATAATGATTTTTGTTTTATTCCAAGCATACTAGGTCTTCATAAACACTAAGGGGCAGCACAGCACAGAGTAGTGGAACAGCACTTTGACAAGCTGCTCCTCATGTAGAATGATTATCTACCATTTACTTATTTATTTATTTATTTATTTATTTATTTATTTATTTATTTTTCAGTTGTGTTTTTGCCTGCATATATGGATGAGCAACATATGCATGCAGTCCCCTCAGAAGCCATAAAAGGATGCCATATCCCATTAGTAACTCGAGTTTCCAATGGTTGTGAGCTGCCATGTGGGTGCTGAGGTACTGAATCCAGGTCTTTTGCAAGAGCAGCCAGTGCTCTTAGCTGTGGAGCCATTCAAACTCTTTGCTTTCTGTTTGAGAAACAGGTCTCTATGTGTGGTGGTTTGAATGAAAATGGCCATAGTGTGGTGTGCTTGAATGCTTAGTCACAAGTTAGAATTGTTTAGGAAGAAACAGGTGGTGTATCCTTGTTGGAGATGTGTCCTTATTGGAGTGGGTGTGTCCTTGTTGGAGGGGGTGTGTCCTTGTTGGAGGGGGTGTGTCCCTGGGAGTAGGCTTCCAGGTTTCAAAAGTAAACACCAGATTCAGTCTCTCTCTCCCTCTCTCCCTCACCCCCTCTCCCTTTTCCACTACCTCCCCCTCCTCCTCCCTCTTCCTCTCCTTCTCCTCCTTCCCCCTCCTTCTCTCTCTCTCACTCTTTCTCTCTCACTCTGCCTACTGTCTGTGGACCAAGATGTAAACTCTCAGCTACTCTTCCAGTGACATGCCTATCTGCTTCCCACCGTGATGATAATGGACTAACCGTCCAAAACTACAGGCAAGCCACCAGTTAAATGCTTCCTTTTATGAGGGGAGAGGTGATCTTGGGTCCCTGCATCAGGCCCCAATTCCTCTTGCCCACTCTGGGATCTCCTGGCCTTCAGACTGCAGGCAGGTTGACTCACCCCCCAGCAGACCAAGCAGCTCTGCTGACATCACTGTGCTAGACCCATTCCCACCCACTGGAAGAGGGAGTGCCTCAGACCTGTCTGCACACACCATGAGACCCATCAGAGTATTGGATCTGCTAGCATCCACTAGAAGAGAACTTTGGAAACACACCCAACAGGAAAAGAAGAGAACCCACCTGCACCCACTGGAAGAAGAGATGGGAAGACAACAATATAAGAACACATTCAACAACAGAAAAACAAATATGATGCCATATTTGGGACTCTAGGGACTCTACACCAGCAAGACCTGAACACCACACAACTTGACAGGACCACCAGACAGAAACTTAACAAAGAAACAAAGGAACTAACATAAGTTATGACCCAATTTGCTTTAATAGACATCTATAGAACATTCCATTCAAACACAAAAGAATATACCTTCTTCTCAGCGCCACATGGAACCCTCTCTAAAATGAACTTCATACTCGGCAACATAGCAAAACTCAACAGGTACAAAAAAAATTGGAATAATCCCCTATACCTTATCAGAACACCACACTTTAACTTTAGAATCCAACAACACCACAAATTGCAGAAACCATACAAACTCATGGAAATCGAACAATGCACAATTGCAACATTCCTGGGTCAAGAAAGAAATTAAAGACTTCCTAGAATTCAAAGAAAATGAAGACACAACATACTTACGAGATGCATTCAAAGCAGTTCTAAGAGGAAAGTTCATAGCACTAACTCCCTACATGAAGAAACTGAATAGTCACACTAGAGAATATACAACACAACTGAAAGCTCTAGAACAAAAAGAAGGAAACTTACCAAGAGGAGCAGATGGCAGGAAATAATTAAACTGAGGGCTGAAATCAAAAAAAGTAGAAACAAAGAAACAAACAAAAAAAATACAAAGAATCAATGTAACAAAGAGTTGGTTCTTCCAGAAAATCAAGAAGATGGAAAAACCTTTATCCACACTAACCAAAAGGCAGAGAAAGAACATGCTAATTAACAAAATCAGAAATGAAAAGGGGGATATAACAAAAGACACTGAGGAAATCCAGAGAATCATCAGGTCATACTTTGAAAACGTGTACTCCACAAAATTTGAAAATTTAAAGGAAATGGACAATTTTCTGGATTGATATCACTTACCAAAATTAAATCAAGAACAGATAGCAATTTAAACAGACTTATAACCCCTAATGAAATACAAGCAGTCATCAAAAGTCTCCCAACCAAAAAGAGTCCAGGGCCACATGGCTTCAGTGCAGAATTCTACCAGATATTCAAAGAAGAGCTAATACCAATACTCCTCAAATTTTTCCACACAATAGAACCAGAAGATTCATTGCAAAACTCTTTTTACCAGGCTACAATTACCTTGGTAATCTAGCCACACAAAGACACAACTAAGAAAAGGAACTGCCGACCAATATCCCTCATGAACATTGATGCAAAAATAGTCAATTAAATACTGGCAAATCGAATTCAAGAACACACCAGAGAAATAATCCATGATCAAGTAGGCTTCATCCTCAGGATGCAGGGATAGAGCAACATATGAAAATCCATCAAAGTATTCCACCATATAAACAAACTGAGAAAGAAAAAACACATGATTATCTCACTAGATGCTGAAAAAGCCTTTGACAAAATCCAACACCCCTTCTTGATAAAGGTCCTGGAGAGATAAGGGATAACAGGAACATACCTGTACATAATAAAAGCAATATACACTAAACCAACAGCCAACATCAAACTAACTGGAGAGAAGCTCAACATGATTCCTCTAAAATCAGGAACAAGACAAGGCTGTCCACTCTCTCCATACCTCTTCAATATTGTACTTGAAGTTCTAGCTAGAGCAATAAGACAACAAAGGATATCAAGGGGATACAAATTGGAAACGAAGAAGTCAAACTTACATATTTGCAGATGATATGCTAGTTTACATAAGTGACCCAAAAAACTCTACTAGGGAACTCCTACAGCTGATAAACACCTTCAGCAAAGTGGTGGGATACAAGATTAACTCAAAAAAATCAGTAGCCCTACGGTATATAGACCATAAATGGGCTGAGAAATAAATCAGAGAAACACCACCCTTTACAATAGCAACAAACAACATAAAGCATCATGGGGTAATGCTAAACAAACAAATGGAAGACCTGTATGGCAAGAATTTTGAGTCTTTAAAGAAACAAATTAAAGAAGATACTAGAAAATGGAAAGTTCTCCCATGCTCTTGGGTAGGTAGAATCAACATAGTAAAAATAGCAATCTTGCCAAAAGCAATCTACAGATTCAATGCAATCCCCATCAAAATCCCAGTACAACTCTTCACAGACCTTGAAAGAACAATACTCAACTTGATATGGAAAAAAAAAACCCAGGATAGCCAAAACAACCATGCACAATAAAGGAACTTCCGGAGTCATCAACATCCCTGACTTCAAGCTCTATTACAGAGCTACAGTCTAGAAAACAGCTTGGTATTGGCACAAAAATAGACAGGTAGACCAATGGAATCCCATTGAGAACCCTGATATTAACCCACACACCTATGAACACCTGATTTTTTAAAAAGAAGCTAAAATTATACAATGGAAAAAAATAAATTATCTTCAACAAATGGTGCTGGCATAACTGGATGTTGCCATGTAGAAGACTGCAGATAGATCCATATCTATTCCCATGCAGAAAACTTAAGTACAAATGGTTCAAAGACCTCACCATAAATCCGGCCTCACTGAACTTCTTAGAAGAGAAACTGGGAGGTACCCTTGAATAAATTGGTACAGGAGACAGCTTCCTGAACATAACACCAGTAGCACCGACACTGAGATCAACACTTAATAAATGGGACCTCCTGAAGCTGAGAAGCTTCTGTAAGACAAAGGACACAGTCAACAAGACAAAAACAGCTGCCCACAGAATGGGAAAAGATCTTCATCAACCCCACAACTGACAGAGGGCTGATCTCCAAAATTTACAAAGAACTAAAGAAGCTAGTCTCCAAAACACCAAGTAATCCCATTAAAAAGTGGAGTACAGAACTAAATAGAGAATTCTCAATAGTCTAAAATGGCTGGTAGACACTTAAGAAAGTGCTCAACATCCTTAGCCATCAGGGAAATGCAAATCAAAACAACTCTGAGATACTGTCTTATTCTTGTCAGAATGGCTAAAATCAAAAACACCAATGATAGCTTACCCTGGAGAGGACGTGGAGAAAAGGGAACACTCCTCCAGTGGCAACTCATACAGCCACATTGGAAATCAGTATGGTGGTTCCTCAGGAAAATGGGAATCAGTCTGCCACAAGATCTAGCAACTCCACTCTTAGACATACCCAAAAGAAGCACATTCATACAACAAGGACATCTGTTCAATGATGGTCATAGCAGCACTATTTGTTTTAGCCAGAACCTGGAAGCAACCTAGATGCCCCTCAACTGAAGAATGGATAGAGAAAATGTGGTACATTTACACAATGGAGTACTACTCAGTAGAAAAAAAATGGAATCTTGAAATTCAAAGGCAAATGGATAGAACTGGTAGAAACCATCCTGATTAAGGTAATCCAGTCACAAAAAGACAAAAATGGTATATGCTCAGTCATATATGGATTTTAGACCTATAACAAAGGAGTAGCAGCCTACAATCCACACTGCCAGAGAAGTTAGGAAACAATGAGGACCCTAAGGGAGGCATACATGGTCCCCTGGAGAAGTGGAAAGGGACAAGATCTCCTGAGCAAATTGGGAGCATGGTGGGAGGGGAAAGAGAGCTAAGAGAAAGAGAAGGGGAGAAGAGGGGGCAGAGGAGGACTTGAGGGAGCAAGAAGTTTGAGTTGTGGGAAGAATAGATGAGAGCAAGAAAAGAGATATATCATAATAGAGGAAGCCATTATAGGTTTAAAGAGAAATCTGTCTCTAGGGAAATGCCCAGAGATCTACAAAGATGACACAAACTAACAGTCCAAGCAATAGTGGAAAGGCTACCTTAAATGCCCTTTCCCTATAATGAGATTGATGACTAACTTATACGCCATCCTATAGCCTTCATCCAGTAGATGATGGAAGCAGAAGCAGACATCCACAGCTAAACACTGAACTGAACTCTCTGGAATTCAGTTGCAGAAAGGGAGGACTAATGAGCAAAGGGGTCAAGACCAGGCTGGAGAAACCCACAGAATCTGCTAACCAGAACAAGGGAGAGCTCATAGACCTAATAGCTGGGAAAACAGAATAGGCCGATCCAGAACCCCTGATGGTGGATGTCAGTGAGGAGGCTTTGGCAATCTATGGGGCCTATGGTAATAGATCAGTATTTACCCCTAGCATAGGAATGGACTTTAGGAGCCCAATCCACATAGATGGATACTCTCTCAGCCTAGACACACTGGGGAGGGCCTAGGCCCTGCTCCAAATGATATGACAGGCTTTGAAGATTCCCTCATGGAAGGCCTCACCCTCCTTGGGGAGCAGAAAGGAGAATAGGATAGGTGGTTAGTGGGGAGGCAGGGGAAGGAGAGGAGGGAGAGGGAACTGGGATTGACATGTAAAACAAGCTTGTTTCTAATTTAAATTAAAAAATAGAAAAAAAGAGAAGGCTAAGCATCTATAACTAATAAAAAAAATGCTTCCTTTTATGAGTCGACTTTGTCATAGTGTCTCCTCAGAGCAATAGAACAGTAACCTAAGACACCACTCTTTTAAGGTTCTCATGGATATTTAACTACTTGCATTTTTAAAAGAGCATAATAACTGAAAGATATGTTGCCTGGCTATCAGGAGGGACATTCCAATATCCAGGTAAGCCAGAAAGTAGAAATAATAGAGGTCTCTATATCTAAAACTTAGGAAGGCAGACTTTTGATGTAAAGAGACATTCTGATGGGGTTAGATGCACCTGCAGAAATTATTTTGTTTCTTGGCTATTATGCCAGTAGGACTTCTATCTGGCTTCTCCAGAAGGGGATGACATTTATTGTCATTATCGATTTCCTTTTCTTAGACCTGGAGTACTACATTCCAGGTGCTGTGGGAAACACCCTTGGGTCACTCATGGTGATGGACCTCCAAAGTGGGGCTCTGGGCTTTGTCTTGCTACAGCCTTGTGCCTAGCTACACCCCACTCTATCCCACCCCATCCCATCTGACTCAGTTATTTCTCCATGCCTAGAAAGTCAGCCACTGCTTTTACTTCACTCCTTTTCCATCTTGCTCCTCTCATCCTCCCCTTCCTCCTTCCTTCCTTTATTTCCCTTTCTTTCTTTCTTTCTTTCTTTCTTTCTTTCTTTCTTTCTCTTTCTTTCTTTCTTTCTTTCTGTCTGTCTTCTCTTCTTTTTCTTCTTCTTCACTCTCCTTTCTTCTCCTTCTTCTCCTTCTGGTTTTCTCTGTGGAAAATACATTTTAAAAACTCCAACCCATAAAATACAGCTGACCTAAAATAAGCTGTGCATATTTAAAGTGCACTGCTTGTTGCTATTACCCACAGCATAATAGATACACCCACCAACAAAGGAAGCTCAAGACACTGTCCACCTTTCCCTCACATAATGTTGTCACTCTCCTTTCTGAGCATATAGAACAATCATAATGAACATTTTTACATGCTTGTCTGAGTTTGGTTATTTGCCTCCTCATTATGAATCATGCTTTTCTGATTCATTACTTACCTGGTATATTATGGGATGCCAGCTACAGCGAACCTTCTTTCCTGGGCACTAGGCATTGTGTGTTTCTACAAACATTACTGAGCTGTGGTCTACAGTGCAGTTATGGTACTTGTCATTGTTTGAAACACAGATTGATCTAATTCTAATTATTCCCCATTTCTAAAGCAAAAAGGTCCTCAGTATATTTGACCCACTGCAGAATAGATAATTAGGTTTCCTGTCTGTCCGGAAGGATTATATATTACTGTGTCCTATGTAATTAATAAATGCTATTCCCTCTAACTGCTGGACAGTTCTTTCCTTGAACAAAAGAATGTTTTCACAAAGCATGCTGTGCTTGACTCCACTTGAAGCTCGAAGATCAACCTTGGTGTTCTCCACAGGTTTTGCTACAGCTTCTTTGTCCCAATCCCTCTCGTCTTGTGACCTCTACTTCCACCTTAGCTCAAGAAGACCATCAAACTACAGCTGAAATCTTCCTTGCTATTCCATGAAGTGGGGACTCCCCCAAGTGGGAAGCAGAGACTTGGTGGGGCTCCCTATCTTCTATGTGAGGCATCAGTGCCCTTCCTCCCAAGATGCCCAGTGCCTTGTACACAACTGTGTAATGGATTATAAGTCAGGTTTTCAGATTGGAGGGCCAATCTAAGCTCTGTTACTCTGTCAGCAATGAAAATGACAGCAGCAGCATTGCATTCAGATTTTATCTCCCTATTAATTTTTCGATAGATGTGTCCAGCTATGTTTTTTTTTGTCTTTTTGCTTGTTAGAGATTGTATTTCATGTCCTTCCATGGTGATTTTGGATCTTGAAGATGGGGTTGAGAATGCACAAGTGTCATCTGCATATCTGTCCTAAGTGGGGAAGTCCCTTTAGGACACCACTTCGGGGCAGGGGTTTTGGAAAACAGTGGCTGAGAGAGGTTCACTGGTCAAGAGGGCTTGGATTAATAGAGGCAGGCAACTACTGAAGAAAAGAAACACACAATAATCATGAAAATTTCAAATTGAATGGAGGATTTCTAATCAAGGGTAACAAAGTAATAGAAAATTCATATTTGTGCAGCTGAGAGGTTGCAAAGCCATCTTTAAGGCAAGACAGATATTGGACGGGATTTTCAGTTAGGAAGAGCGGTGACAGGGAGATAATGAAATTTGGTCTCCAACAAGTCTTGTTGGATTTGGCTCAAAAGGTCAGTAACCAACTGCCAAGGGTCTTGATTCAGAGAAATCTTGGATTAGATTTGTCACCATATAAACAAAAGGCATAGCCATAGGAATGTGTTAGGCTTCAATGGGCAGTTTGTTTTATGATGAAAAGGAGTGGGCAGTGTTAAAAGCCCCATATGATTTAGAAGGAAGAAATTCTAGAGAAAGAAACGAATAGGGAGGGTGTTTAAGTGTGTCTCGAAAGAATTCATACAAATTAGTTCGAATTGCAATTCTTACCATCTAAGTAGCAGAATGAAATGTCATGAATAATGGCAACTTAAAAGGGGTTATTTAGTCTAGCAAGCTGTGGATAATGATTAAGCATGCTGAGTCCAATCCCGGGAGACTTATGTCTTTGGGAACAATTTGAGGCAGGGGTGGGAGAATGACTGCTGGGTGAAAAAGAGAGAGGAGTAGAGAACACACTTCAGAATGATTCATAATGGCAGAAAGCTAACCGGCTAATAAGATGAAAAGATGTTTTTCACTGGTTTGTGGATTTGGTTTTATTGTAAGAGAAGATAATGGGTTGTTTCTGTTGCTCTCCTCCTGGCCTAATCCTCATCCAGCTGTCATTTGGATCATTCATGACCTCCTGACCAGTGTCCCTGTTTCCCCTCTAACACAATGAAAAGGCACTTTCACTTTCAGTCATAGTGAGCCCCATCTCTGCTCCAGCCTTCACTGGGGCCCACATCCCACTGGGAGTAGGAGTCAGACAAAATTGCCTTGGAAGCCTCTGAGTGTGTTGGCCTCGGTGACTTCTGACCTGTCCTCTGCCCTTGCAGACATGTCCTCATCAAATACCACAAGCTTATCCCTGATTGTCTGGTCATCTGTGATTTTAAGATTGCGTTCTATTATTTTACCTAGCATTTAAAACCAAGGAAACAGAAATGATATACAGTTACAGAAACTATAAAACTGTTCAAATTCTTGTAAAGCACATTGACAACACAAGAGGGTCACGACAGCTTATCCCAACTAGGAAATCCCTGTCACTTCCAGTGGGTAGGAATCACACTTCTCTTTCCAGTACCACATTTCCCATCTGTAAAAGAGTGATTATGAAATATAAACAATGGCAGACTGGATTGTTTCCCGTTTCTTTTCATTTAGGAAATTCTGAAAATAAATTTAAGATAATACAAAATATTGCCTCAAAATACCATTGTTGTTAATGGTGAAGTCATTCTCCTCTAATTTCACTGCGTACAGTTCCTTTCAGGGTTAGCTGTCTACCTGTGGTTACATTTAATGAGCAACTACAGTTGTACTTGATAGTTCAGGGACCTCGGTCTGATTAATGCTTGTTGGGACTGTCATTGATTAATGGCATGGAAGAGATGAGTGTATAACAACACGTTTGAAAATATCTGCCTAAGAGACAAGAGTTATTGCACTAATTTGCATTTTTCTTTTTAAAATTTAGATGAATGTAAGTATTTATGGAAAGAACAAATGCAGTGAGTTAGCACTAAGATCTGTCTTCTGTGTGGAACATGGGGTGTTTACCCTTTGTGGTGGCTTTGCATTGGGATTTGTTAAAAAGTTGTAGTGTGGTGAATGTATATAAAAGCTCTGTTGGTTCGGTTTGACAGTCTATATTCTTCCATGTAGATTGGAAAGAGAGAGCATACAGGACGAACCACACCAGAGTTTGGAACTGTGACAGGCTGTAAAGAAAGTGGGCTGACAATTATAATTCAGGTTTTAGCATATTTGGTTTGGAATTAAAGGAATTTCCATGAAAGTGTAAACCAGAAACAAAATGAGATGAAAATCTTACCAAATGGAGAAATTTAGTCTCTTCAGTGAAGAAAATAATTGCTACGAGTTCTAAGATCTTTGGCAAGAAAATATACAGTGAAAAACATCTGAACATGACATTTGTAGCTGAAAACAAAATGAAAAGGCTTAATTTTTAATTCCCTTCCTTCGAAAAGCCTCAATTACATTTTCACAGTTATTGTGCAGATTAAAATATCACACTTTGTGAGGGTTAAAATGTTTTGAAAGGAAATGAGCATGTTCAGCCCAAGAATTCAATAGTGGGTAAGAGTCTAGGCTCTGCCAGTACCAACTGCCTGACTAGCGGTCACCGATGGTCTCAGTTTCCTCCTGCCTAAAATGTCAGTAATGACACTCACTTGGAGAGCTTGGTACCTAGATCACCTGGCATCCTTCCTAAAATCCCATGAAAAGCTTGTGAATACCTGGTGCAATGCTGGTTCTTGTCAAGGCTGATTTCTTGCAAGGACCTAGAAAGTTTGTTTTTCTGTCCTGCTTTCCATAAATTTGTTAACTTATTACACCATAATTAATATAACTAATAATGAAGATTAGCTACTGGTACATCAAGTGCTTAAGTTAAAGAATAATGAGAATGAAGGATGGCCTTGTGGTGGAGCACAGAATGGGGAAGCAGGAAAGGCAGTTGGTCTGGGCTCTTATTGTTTAGTTCTACATTGGTCTGTAATTTTCAGTAAACACAGTCCAAACAGTAAATACACATTGTGATTGAGACAGAAGTAGGTAGTTCTTAGGATAAATCAAATGTCATGAAAATGAAAACCAGAGGCATGGAGCGCATTATGGAAGACTTCCTCAGAGAGAAACATTTGAGACACATTCTGAAAGAAGGGAAGAGTTCAAGCAGGTGAGTCATGTAAAGATTTTATTGTTTGAATATTGGGACACGTCCAGTGTTGGCCCAGGGCAATCACAAGTGTCTCATATGCTTAGGGCTCTGTGCTTGCTTGTGATGATACAAACCAAATCCCACCCCCCATAAGTGGGGAGAGATGGGAGAAGGAAAGTCTCCAGAATCGCTATCCCTATTTTCTTCATTGGTATTAGCTCACCCTTGAGTCACAGGCATTGGCTTCTTAAATGTCATTTGTTGTCATTCCCTGTGATGGTTAATGTTACCTTTATATTAACAGCAGTCACTGGCTATCAAAAGAACGTGTCAGTCCTCTTAGACATAACAGATTTTTCTGTGGCTATGATTAATACAGCATGACTCACTCGTATTAGAAGAAGCACATGTTGATTAGTGTCTTTCTCCAGAACAAACACAGTCATCTCTCCTTCTCCTCCATCAAAATGCACTGTTTCCCACACACTTGCTGGATGGTTTTATGCCAGAAAGAGCTAGTATTCAAGATGTCAAAAATGGTCATTGGCTTTATTTATTTTGTGGTAGATTGTGTTCATTTTGTAACCACTGAAAAGCAAAATGCATCCTATTTTGTTTTCCATTTAGCAAATACTGGTTGCATATTCAACGTGAATTGCAAAGCAATTCACATCTAGAGGCAGGAAAATGCACAGTGTATGGATCCTGGTCTTGGTGAGCACAGTATTCTCAGAGTATTTGTAAGCTTATAGACTGCACTGTAGTGATAAGAGTCATGTTTACTCTTAAGAGAAAAGAGAACACTGTGGGGAAAAGAGACTTAGACACCTTCATCAGTGTCATTTTAATACTTGTGGGTGTGCATAGAACTGAGAAATACAGATATCCAAATCAGCCTGATGGGTCAGATATAAGGAAAAGAATTGCCTACAATGTAGGTAACCAGACAGTTAGAGAAAATAGTGTTATCATATCCAAATAGTGTCTTCAAGTTTGTATCAAGTTTCCAAGCAAGTATCCAGTCTAAGTTGTACAACCTCTTTCTATGCCCCCATCCTCCTTTTCTTGTCTCCCTTTGTCACTCTGTCAGTCCCCTCAGTCCCCTAATTTTGTTTTTAATTTCATGTCAATATACATACATGATTTTATATAGCTATATAAAGTCTTGGATCCACAAGTGAGAGAGAGGAACGTATATGACACATTCGGAGACAGGCCTTCTTCACTTCATATCAATGTGAGCCGCTTGCCATTAGGATCTAGACTTGCTCTTTTGTTCAGATCTGACCATGTCACTTTCACAAGCATGTTACTGTCAGAATGCCTTGGTGGTTGGCACAGACAAAAAAGAAAATTGCTGCAGGTGGCTCAGTTACAGGAGCACACTTCACCCCAGATGTCAGTTAGCCTCCATATACAGTATGTGGGACTTTGGCATGAACAGCTAGTGAAAATTATTGGATGAAGCTGAATACATAGATCAGTGGCAGTGTGCTTGCCACGTGTATACAAGGCACTGAGTTCAAACCCGAGTCACCAAAAAGAAAAATAAGTAAATGAATTTCCACAGTAAAATGGGCTATTGTAACAGCAAGCAAAAAAAGTGTAGGTAAATTTTTATTTATTAATTTTTTATTGTTTGATAATTTCACACATGCTTAAAGTGTTTTTTATAAATCTACTCCCTTCCAATTCCTCTCCTATCCCCCACCACTTCCCCCCAACTTCATCTTTTTGCTCTCTCTTTCTCTGTACACTGAGTTCACTTAATGATACGTGTATGTGCATGGGTGTGGGACCATCTACTGGAGTGTGGACAGCCTCCCCGAGGCCACATCCCTAAAGAAAACTGGCTCTTCTTCTGCAGCAGCCATCAGTTGCCAATAGCTCCTCACATATGCATGGAATCTCATAAGTCCTTCCTCCAGCCATGCTGAGACTTTATCTGGGTTGACCTTGTGCACGTCTTATGCGTGCAGTCACAGCTCCTGTGAGCTCATGTGTGCACTGACCCTGTCATACTAAGCAAATACTCTTTCTCTGCAGATGTCCCCAGCCTCTGACTCCTACAATCTTTGTATGACCTCCTCTCCCGTGATGATCCCTGAGCCTTGGGAAAAGGGGTTGTTAAACAAATGTCCCAATTAGAGCGGAGGACTCCACAGTCTCTTATTCTCTGCAAACTGATTAGTTGTGGGTTTCTATATTAACAGCTATTTGCTGCAAAAGGAAGTTCTCAGATGCAAGTTGAGAGATGCAGTAATCTATAGGTATAGAGATAAGAACTTGGAGACAGTTTATCACTATCTCCATTTAGCAGAATAATTGTATTACCTTTTCCCCTAAGGGCCTATGACTTAGAACATCAAAAGTTTTTGGCCTAACTGATCATACCAGTGGGCTTTAAGCCCAATCAGAAAGTGGCTGGTTACATATATAACATTCTTGACACTATCACACCAGCTGCCAGGCCATTTGTTATAGTAGAGCTGGCTAGGTTCACAGCTTTGTAAGATCGTTGATTACTACTACCCCTTGGCAGCGTACAAACTTGCAGCACCCTAAGTGCTAGTCAACCAAGTAAAGGTAACATTTGAAGGCAGACTGCCATTGTGCCTGCAGGATCTTCACAGTCTGTAGAAATCAAGGTGCAGAGAGCTTGTGCCTCTCATTGCTTCCCAGACAATAGCCCACCTTACAGCACTATGGGTGGTGCCCAAGTGAAAGGCAGATTGCTACTGTGGTATGTTGGTGATTTCTGTTCAATTATCTCCCTTTTCTTTATCTGCTGACATTTTAGTTCATGGGAGTTTTGAAGTGTCTCTTATTTTCACAATCCAACTGGCTAAATTTCTATCTTCCTTTGAGTAGGATTGGAATCCAAAGGTGTTCCCTGAACAAAGAAAATCCAAATATAGCATTTATCATTTAAGCCACTAAAATTAAATAAACATGTAAACCAGACATCTTTGATTAATGTTTTGTGTGTTAGAATTCTGGATCACTGGAAACACTGTTACCTAGCCAGCTCAAGATAATTCCCCTAACAAGAGTGAGAAGGGAAGAAAAGGAAGGATGCAGAGGTCATGAGGAAGCAGAAAGGTTGAGTCAGGTGTAGATTAGAAGAAAGGACATGTGATAGGTAGGATTTTAGTTAGGGGGGTGGTAGAGGAGGAAGGGAGGGGGAAGGGAACTGGGATGGTCATGTAATTCAATCTTGCTTGTAATTCAAATATATAAAAAATAAAAAACTGAAAACAAAAGATAATTCCCCAAGTGCATTTGCTTCCCTACTTAGCACAAAGTATGCTTGCAAGGACCCTCTGTTTCCTTCTTCCCGATTCACTTTGGGATGATTTGGCAATTTGCTTACATCTTTTACTCTGCTCTCCATAGCTCATTATCCCAGGTACATGTTTCTTACTTCAAATCTCCCAGCCATTTTCCCTGCTTCCCGCAGTTTCCTGTTTATTGTAACTCTGAGGTTTGATAGAAGTGCAAAATTTTAAATCTTAGCCTCAAAAAGGACTTTATTATATCATTTGAACTACACAATTTTGCTCCATACAATGAATTTTATTAATAACTTTTAGAAGTAGTCATTTTTCTCCATTTCTGGTGATAACCAATAGGTGGTCAAAATAGAATACATAAACATTTTTATTGATGTCAGTTTACTAGAACTTTATGTAGTAAATGTTTTTTTTACATATGTCTCCTTTTTTTCTGTTCCGGGGTTTGAACACAGGGCCTTGTATATGCTAAACAAGTTTTCTCCCACTGGCCTTAAGCCCCAGCCCTGTTAGACTTTTACTTTAGACAGATCTTGCTAAATTAGTCAAGCAGCCTTTAAACTTGCTATGTAGCCTCTCTGACCTCAAA
This sequence comes from Cricetulus griseus, assembly GCF_003668045.3. Classification (NCBI taxonomy): domain Eukaryota; kingdom Metazoa; phylum Chordata; class Mammalia; order Rodentia; family Cricetidae; genus Cricetulus; species Cricetulus griseus. Next base: position 97,332,919 of record NW_023276806.1, read on the forward strand.
TCTGGGTTCCTCATGCCTCAGCCTCCCCAGGAGCTAGGGCCAGGGTGGACACCAACATTTCTTTTGCATCTTCAAGCACCAACTTTGGAGTCTTGTTTGTTCTGATGTAACCGGTGTATACAGCACATCATTGTGATTTTGTCCTTTTCAGCTTCTTCTGCTGGCTTCACTGGGTTCCTAGCTGGATACCTTTTCTAAAACATCACCAGTTGGTGGAATTGTTTGGGAAGAGCTAGGGGGTGTGGCATTGTTGGAGGAGGTCTGGCCAGGTTGGATGTGGTACCTCATTAGGAGTGGGCTCTGAGGTTTCAAAAGCCAACACTATTTCCCAGCTAGCTCTCTCTGCCTTCTGCTTGTGAACCAGATGTAAGCTCTTAACTATTGTAGGGGAAACTGTAGCCACTGTAGCCAGCCCCCAAGTAGGCATGGCTACAGCTTCCCCTACAAACTACTGCCTCAGAGCTATGCCTGCCTGCCTGCTGCCATGCTCCCCTCCATGATGGTCATGGACTCCAACCCTCTGGAACTGTGATCCCCAGTTAAATGCTTCTTTTTATAAGTTGCCTTGGCCATGGTGTTTTGTTACAGCAATAGAACAGTGACTAAGGCATGTTTCCTGCCTCATTTTCTTTTTGGTCCTGGGTTTGGGGTAATTGTCCAAGGACTTGTTTGAAATTACTCTTTTAAAAATGTATACATTTCTTTTCATATCTCTTTTTTTGTGTGGGTGTTCTAAATATTACTTTAGGAATTATATGTTTTGTGTTTCTCCAGTTTTTTTATTTAAAAATATTTTATGTCTATGGGTGGTTGCCTGTATGTATATCTGTGCACCATATGAATGAAATGTCCTCAGAATCCAGAGATGGCTTAGGAGCCACTAGACTGTAGTTACAGAGGTTGTGATCCACCAAGTGGGTCCTGAGAACTGAACCTGAGTCCCCTGGAAGAGCCGCTAGTGGTGGAGCCCCTGAACCGTCTCGTAAGCAGCTCCAGATATTTTTAATGTGATAACATTAAAGCATCCTTGAGATTAAAGTTTAAAATCTCAAGTTTCTGGGTAAGAGACATTGCTACTCATAGTAATGTATCATTGTTTGCAATAGACTGCTTCTGTTCCTGTTTATAATATTTTTAAATGGTTTCTTCATCTTCTGTTGATGTAGGTGCTATCCCCCCCAGGTATTTCTGTACAGACCAAGAAGTTTCCAAACATGTTTATTTTTTCCATTGACTCTGTCAGATGTTCAAGCTTCCGACCAATCTATGCTCATTTCTCAGTTTTGATTATCTGTCATTTTATACATTAAGTTGAGGTTTCAAATTAATTTTTGGATCATTTACTAAGTAATGTTTTCCATAGAGAGAAGTTTCAACTAAAATGAGACAGGCAAATGTGTGTCATGTGGGAGGAGAGTGGGGGAGTCCACCAGGCCTTATGTGAGCTGCAGATTTGAGGTGGTGGCCTGTCTCCTCAGAACAGCCAGGGAACGCCATTGAGACCAGCTCCTCCAGCTTTCCCTGATCTTCAGCTCTGAGGTCCTGTCCTCCCCTCTTCACCTCCATAGCTACTAAGGTGCTCCTACTCTGTCTAGGCTGCAGTCCTTCACCTCTCAGCAGAGGCCTTGGCCTCCCTCATTTACACTTCCCCTGCCCCCCCCCCACACACACACCCACAGCTACAGGCTCCTGTAGCTGCCACACATGGCAGCTTCCTCTTTAGTCTACACCCTGCAGCTTTTCTTCAGAGAACCTGGGCCAATTATTGAAAATTATCTATTTTGTTTTTCCGGAATCTTATTCTTTGTGTGGGGGAGGCTTCCTGCCACCCTGGGCTACTATTTTGCCAGAATTAGGCAGGGATTTTTTTATGTTATTATTGTTTTAAAGCAGAATTTCTTCTATGCTTGGGTAGAAGCCATTCCTTATTTCATAATAATTTGCAGTAAGGTTTCTGTCTGTACACAGGCCAGAAAGATACTATATAACAATAAAAGAGAGTAACATACAAGAGGAGAGGTCAATAGGACTTAAAATCTAGTTACCTGTTTCACACCATTGCAGACAGGAGAGAGCTATGGCAGGGAAGCCTGTGGTCAGTGCTAATGCCAAAACTCTTCTAGAGTGCTACTTCTACAGTGGTCCCCAGGGAAGGCTGTTATGCTTGGGATCTGGGATCAGAGGAGAGCTTCATAGAGCTTTCACAAACCATTCCAGCAGCTTCTTAACAGTATCCATTCAGAGCCAGCTGGTAAGCACACACCTTTCATCCCAGCACTCAGGAGGCAGAGGCAGGCAGATCTCTGAGTTGGAAACCAGCCTGGCCTACAGACTAAGTTCTAGGACAACATGGATATACAGAGAAACCCTGTCTTGCAAAACAAAACTTACTAAAATATGTGTGTGTGTGTGTGTGTGTGTGTGTGTGTGTGTGTGTGTGTGTGTGTGTTTCAGTGTGAGTGGCTGAGGCTGTATCTTCAATAATTTTGGAAACCAGTGAAAAAGCAGAGATTAGAAGTTGATAACAAAGGTCTGGGAGTATAGCTCAGTCCTTAGACTTCCTGCTTAACATGCTCCAGGCCCTGTGTAGAACAGACCAGGGCATAATCTGGATATGATGGGGCATGGCTGAAATCTTTGTACTTGGGAGATAGAGGAAGAAATGGAGTTCAAGGTCACCCTCAGCTACTATGCAGCAAGTTTGAGACGAGCTTGGTTTAATATATGGTGTTGGAAAGAGAGAAAGGCAGAGACACAGAGAGAGAGAGAGACACACAGGGACAGAGAGAGTCAGAGACACAGAGAGAGAGACAGAGGGAGAACGCATTATAAAGGGGAAAGGGAATGGAAGGCTGGTTAAGAAGGATCTCTAAATCCTCCCACAAGAAATGTATGCTTTGAGCTGGAGAGATAGCTCAGCCATTAAAGGCTAGGCTCACAACCAAAACTATAAGAAATACATGCTTTGTTTAAATGGACAGCAAAGAATCCCTGAGAATCTCAAGATGATGTGATATGAAAACACTAGGATCATGATTCATTTATCTACAGCACAAACTAAACAGCTATTCAGTCTACCCAGAGGCCTGAGATCAAGCACCAATTAAACAATGAGTTTTAAACTATGACCCAAGAGCCAACACAGTGTGCAAGTCATTTTTATATAGCCTTTGATGCAAGAACAGTTTCAAAGGACCATGGACAAGACTAATCCAAACACACACTATATGTGGCCAGCAAAGTTTCTGGTTAGTTTTTGAAAAGAACCTTCTAGAGCCTCCTGAAGGAATCTTATGTAAGAACTGGGCTGTGAAGGAGGCCATGGTGGAGGTGGTAGGGGTCTCCTTAGTCACCTGGAAACTCTCACAGTAGCCCAGTAATGAGTGTCATTCCACCCTCCTTCTCATGTTCCTATTTCTACAGATAATGGAATAGTGATTCAGATCCTATAATAAATAATCTCACTGAGTTTCTGTTGGTCTCTGATACAGAGTAAGTCTTCAAAAAATATAGTAGGAGTCATAACAAGAAATGCCAATGTCAGAATAAGAATCTAGATGACTGTATTAGAATCATGAGAATAAATTGTCTAAGCCACTATAAACAATACACAGGAACACAGGTTGTGGATTTGACACAGCTCTGGTCCATGTGTGGTTTCAGGTAGAGACAAGCAAGTAGGTTAGCTCTGCTGGTAGATAAACATGCCTGACCCAAAAGACACTCATTCCTTTACTGAGTGTGCTCAAGACAGTAATAGTAAATGTGAATCATGGCTAAACCTTGTAGCACTGGATCTCTGAGAGTTTATTACCTGATTAACTGTCCATCTGAGGCCCTGAGACATGCAGCGATCTGCCAGGAACTAATTTGTTAATCGGTAAAGTGTCAGCTGAAGGAGTAAAAGAGTGATGAGAAGAGCCAGAACCAGAACATGGAGAAAAAGACAAACTGTGTGCGCTAATTAATCAGAATTCCTCATCAGACCAATTGCCATCCATTCTATTAAACAAACAATATTGCTACTATCATATGTGTGCTCACAGGTGAGAATTCTTTTTTTTAATTAAAAAAAATCTTTTTTTTTTAAATTTTACCTGCCAATCCCAGTTTCCTCTCCCCTCCTTATTTCCACTCCCCCCATCCCCATCCACTCCTCAGGGACAGTGAGGGTCCCATGGGGAGTCAACAAAGTCTGTCATATCACTTGAGGCAGGACCAAGGCCCTCCCCACTGTGTCTAGGCTGAGCAAGGAATACCTCCACAGGGAATGTGCTTCAAAAAGCCAGTTCATGTATTAGGGATAAATATTGGTTCCACTGCCGGTGGCCCCACAGACTGCCCAAGCCACACAACTGTCACCCACATTGAGAAGGCCTAGTTTGGTCCTATGCAGGTTCCCCAGCTGTCAGTCTTGAGTCACTGAGCTCCCACTAGCTCAGGTCAGCTGTTTCTGTGGGTTTCCCCATCATGATCTTGACCCTTTTGCTTATATAATCCCTCCTCCAAGTCTTTGACTGGACTCCAGGAGCTTGACTCAGTGCTTAGCTCTGAATCTCTGTATCTGCTTCCATCAGTTACTGAATGCAGGTTCTGTGATGACAATTAAAGTAGTCCTCAATCTGATTACAGGGGAGGGGAATTCTTCACCAGGCCAGACAGGGTGATAGCCAACCATCCTGTTAAACAATCGGTATTGCTCCTGCTTTATTTCTAAGCTTTCTAGAAATGGCTCACTATCTGAGTTTAGCTGTGGATGCTATTGGTTATCTGCAAGTAGAGCCGAAAAGTCCACCACTTTAATATTTATCCAAAATAATTCAAATGAGAAATTTTGTTAGCTATTGTTAACATGGGAGGCTATTTCAAGTTCCACTTTTTATTTTGCGGGAAAGGTAATCTTTTCCTCAAAATCTTCAAACCCCTGAATTTCTAGACATGCTTCCTGCTAGTTCTCATTCCAAACCAAGGTTTCCCATAAGCGCATTTCCTTTCTCACTGCCTTTGACAAACACAGCAACTGTTACCACTGGGCATTTTCCCACACTACTTTACAAACTCCCGCTCAGAGCTTCAGTCAGAGTTGCCTAGTTGTACAAACTCCAAATTGCAGGTGAGAGTATTGTGGTTTGCAAATATAAACCATGGATATTCACCCATCTGCCCTTCTATTTCCCTCCATTCCCTGCCTTCAACCAATTAATGTTACATACCTTATCTTGTATATTGCCTTAAACACGTTATATACAACTAACCATTGCACCAAGCTCCCGGAGTACAATCGAAGTGATAGAGGAGCTATAATATGAACAAAGGAATCAAGACCGTGATGGGGAAACCCACAGAAACAGCCGACCTGAGGTAACTCAGAACCGGAAAGACAAATACAGCATGTACTCTCTCATAAGTGGATACCAGACATAAAGCAAAAGATATCCAGCCTACAACCCACAACCCCAGAGAAGCTAGAACCCTCTCCCAGAAACAGATGGAAACAGATGTGGAAATCTACAACTAACTATTGAGCCAATCTCCTGGAGTACAAACGAAGTGAGGGAGGAGTCAAGCCCATGATGGGGAAACCCACAGAATCATTTGACCCACGCTAGTGAGAGATCACTGACTCTGATTTTATATATACAGAAAATTCACATACAGAATATTTTAAAACAGATATTAGCAACCAACAGAAGCTAACATGTGCAACCATAATTAAAGTGAAAATATGAAAGAGACTTTGTGGTTTTGAATCACAGTTTCCTCCCACCACATCTACAAAATGTCATAAATGCAGGTATAGAACTGTGTTGCTTCCATTATTGATGGGGTACATTTAATACCTTTTCTGATTCTCATATAAATGTTCTAAGCAATGAAGATTAATATTATAATCTTGATCATAAAAAAAATTGAATCCTATTCAGTACTAAAGAGCCTTACATCTGAGGTCTGATAATTTGTCATAATGACACATGGTATTAAGAAAAATAGCAGAAACTGACATTCTAGAAAAATAAAATGAGTGATTCACTTACTTTCACCTCCAGGACATTATGTATTTGCATGGCAAGTGAGTCACAAACTTGGACCTTCCTGTAGGAGTCACTACTAATGTTCCCAAGATATTTTTGTTTTTTCTGATTTGTTTTGATTCTAATGTATTATTGAAATTGTATCCACATATGAAGAACTCAGAATGAGACAGCAAATCTCACCCAAGCCACTCACTGCTCACAGACCTGACAGAGTCTGCTGAGCTGCCCCCACCTAGAGCTGAAAACAAGCTCCCCAATGCTCTGACACTGTATCTGCCCTCATCCTGTGTGATGGTCCCTTGTAAACACATCCAGCCACATTTGGATGCTTCTGTAGTACCCCAGTATGCTCGATTTACCTCACATCTCTCAAGCATCTGCATCTGGTCATGGCGGATGAAGACACAAACACCCTCCTTGCTCAAAGAGCTCACATTTAAGATTACAGACAAGAAGGAGCATGTCATGAAAGCTTGAAACGTGCAAGAAAATACAGAAATGGGACTCTGATGGAGAAGGAGAAGTGGGCTCAGGTTGTCCCTCATTCAGCTAGCATAGCCTTCTTCAGATGGACTTTGGAGCTAGTTGTAGATTTTAGCAGAGGAAACGACAGCTGTTTCCTTATTGTCTTGTGGCCAAACTGGTTCTGCCAATGCTACCACCTTCTGTTTCTCATATAAAGCTTGAATCTTCATCCTCTTTTGTGAACATTTTGTTTTATAATCTCCCTTAAAGCTAATTATCAAAAGGAAGCACGTTAAATGTCACGACTATAATTATAATATATATGATTATAATTATAATTGTCAACATTATAACTCTAAAATACAGTTGAAGATAATACTACTTTTTGTAGTTTGGATATTATAATAATAAACTCAAGCATTTTTCCCTTAATTTTTAGTGAAAAAGGAATAATAAGTACCAAAGTGTCTTAATTTCTTGTAAAATATCATTTATTTGATTATAAAAATAAAGACTTATCTCTATTACCTCATGGTAGAAGTCAAGAATAGGGTCTAGGAGCCCCATGAGGCATAGACAGGAGTATTAGGAAAGATGCTTACCAATGATTTATTTGGGAAAAACCTGCCTCAATGGGTAGGACATCTATGCACAGGGTGCTCAGGACTTAAGAGACTGGAACTCCATCAAGGATCCATCAACTGCTGCAATTTGAATACTCTACATTCCAAATTGAACATTCCACATTCATAATTTATACTATTTCATACCTGGTATTTGCTTGCTTGATTTTTAAGATACACACTTTAAAATATTTTTAATTGATACCCTTGTGTATTTTATCATATACATCATGATTTTAAAGTATATTTGCATCTTATTAATTAAAATTTTATTATTATTTTTATGTGTGTATGATATGGTTGTGAGTACATGTGCCATGGTACATTTGTCAAGGTCAGAGGCTCTGTTTTCTCCTTCTACCTTCTTTCTGGTTCCAGTTATAGCTAATTTTAACCAATGCATTGTATGTCCACCCCCTCCTACAGTTATCACTTCTTGGGTGAGAGTGGAAGTCAGTCAACTTTCTGATACTTGGCAAACATACAGACAATTAACATAAACAGAAAATATGTGATTTGGTTCATGGCTTTGAAGGTTCTACACCATGATGTGTTGGTTCCCATTCTTTGGGGCATCTCTGATAGCCACTGCAATGGGGCAAAGCCCATGTGCTTTATGAACAAGAAACAAAAAAGTGGGAAGGAGGAAGAAATCTGGGGTCCCACTCTCTCCTTCAAGGACATGCCCCCCAGTGACCTAAAGACCTTTCAAAACTCTACCACATTTTAGCATTCTAACCTTAGGTACGATATCTGTAACATGTGGGCTTTGGGGAAGGTATGAACAGAGAACACAAACCAACATTATTTACATTATTTACATTTCTCAAGTTTCATGCAGGCTTTTATTTTGATTCTGCCATCTGTAGAGTGAATGGTTCTCCTGTCATAAAATCAAAGACAGGAAAGCATTCATAGTAACTGGATCTTTCATCTAAGCTTTAGTGTAGTGATACTAGACTATTATTCAGCAATGAAAATAATTGTCTGGGTAATAAATGCAAAAGCAAGCTGGAATCTCATACTTTATCTCTTGAGTAAAAGAAGCCTTTGGCAGAAGTTAGTGTAAACCAAGGGAGAGATATTTCTCTGTGAACTGTACTTCCTACCACAGGTTGTTCTCAAATACTGATACTGGCACCAGTGTTTTACCCTAAAATAATATGAGTGACTCACACTAAGATCTCATATGTATTTTATCATTTATCAATAATTAGATTGAAAATAATAATTTCCTTGGGTCCTAGTCACCATCCTCATTTTCAACCATTGGCTATTATTGCTTAGCCTAGTTCTAGAAGTCTCTCTTTCCGGACCTTTGTAATTGCTCTTGCTGAGAAGTACTCAGCCTCAGAGGAGCTGAACTACATATCTGCTCCTCTCCACCTCCCCTACAATGGAATTTCAGCAGCATCTTGTTTACCACAGTTTCAGTGGGACATATCCCCTTCACGAAAGCCAACAGCAGTTGAGTCACTTCCTTAACTTCATAGCATCTCTTCCAGGGAAAGCAATTTTCCATTTCATGTTCCTCTCATTGCTTTGAACCTAGAAAAATTGTTGGTTTTCATTCCTAGTTTATATTTAAAGGCTTGGGTTGGGTTCTCTCTCTCTCTCTCTCTCTCTCTCTGTCCTTTCTTTCTTATTTTCCTCTCTGGCATTGTTAGTTTCATGTAACTCATAATGGTCTGCGCCCTTTCTATTTTTTTTTAAGTGTTTAATCACCAACAGACTCTGAATCCATAAGGCTTTCTTATTAACTTGTTTTTAAATGTTTGTTTATTTATTCTGTACATGTGTTGGTGTGGAGACCAGAAAGAGCTCTTCGGAATCAGTTCTCCCTTGCCACCTTATGGAATATGGGACTCAAACTCACTTCATCACATCCACAAGCAAGCACCTTTACCCACTAGGCCCACTCACCAGTCCTGTTTTATTATGTTTCAAAGTATACATACATGTGCATGTGCCACTGTACATACAAAGGCCAGACGACAGCATCTCTGTAGTCTGTTCTCCCTTACTTCCTTGCTGGTGGAAAGTCTCTCTTGTTTCAACTGGGCAGTGTACACCAGGCGGCTGGCCCATTAGTTTCTGGGGAGTGTTGTGTCTCAGCCCCTCAGTTTGCTGTAGAACAGTGGGGACTGCTGAGGCATAGCCTGCCCTAAGTGTACCACAGTGCTGCATTCTTCCCTTCTGTCCCCATATCGTTTGTCATCTGACCATTTTTATTTGCTGAGCCCACCCCCTAAACTCTGAGATAAATTGGCTGGTGCTATTTTGAGAAGGCCTGGTACTTCAAGGCAATCCCCACACAAGGGCCAGTGCCTTCCTTTTAAGACTGTGAGCAACTTGGAACTCTGTAAATCCAACTTGAGGTTTACAAGGGCATTAGTGAGTTCCTGAATTTGTCTAGTGGGGGTGGGATATAAAGAAGATACTGGCACAGCTATCCATATGTCTGTCCCCAGAATCTGCAATAGCCTTTCTCCGATGGGTTGGAGCTGTGGCTGGCACAGTGGCACCACAGTGGATGCAAATAGGACAAAACTCCTGTCTACAACCAATGTTGGTTGCCCAGCTTAGTTATTTAGTTTTACTCTGTCTTTAATCACATTTTTCCTTTTTCTTTGACAATATATGACAAGTTAAAATCTCCTTAATGTAGAATGGTCGTCTGGCCATTTTCCTCTGCTTCATCATTTCTCTTGGCCTTGTGTGCAGAACTCTGCTTTAAGCGAACACAATTCAAGCATTCCTGTCACTGGAGAGGGATGTGATGAGACAAAAAAAAAAAAAAAAAAAAAAGACTGCCACTGAGTTGGGAAGAACCCAAATCTCACACAAACAGCCTTTTATTGTATCAGCTTAGTTTTGTTTACTGAGATGTGCTGCTTGCCTCTCTGGCCATCTGAACATAGCACACTGCTTTATTGCTGCCAAATGCCACTTGAGGCCATTGATGGCAAAAGTCTGGAGCTAGTTACTAAGCAGACTTTTTTTCTTTTTCTACTTTCCATGTAGATCTTTGCTCCATCCTTTGGCCTGCCTTTCCCTTGCAAACTGATTTTTGTTTCTGCTATACTCATCTCTTGCTTTCCTTCTCATGTAATTTCTCATTCTCTGAAATAATTGTAGTTACTTCTCATGCAGGTATGTGTGAGGAGAGGAGAGGAAAGGAGATGAGAGGAGAGAGAGAGAGAGAGAGAGAGAGAGAGAGAGAGAGAGAGAGAGAGATAGAGAGACAGAGACAGAGACAGAGACAGAGAAAGACAGAGAGAGACAGAGAGAGAGCTGCACAGGCACCATGGTGCCCATGAGGAGGTCAGAAGACAACCTCTGGAGTTGCTTGCTTCTTTCCTCCCACTACTTCATGTTATCAGATGTCTTGATCTCATTTCCTGTTGCTATGACAAAACACTCTGACACAAGAAGGAGAGAAAGTTTTTTTGGCAGACAGTTGTAGACTGCAGCCCATCATTGTGTGGAAGTACAGACAGCAGTAACTAGAAGCAACTGTTCATACCATACTCAGTCAGGAGCAGGGAGCAATGAATTAATTGCCTGCATGCAGTCCACTCTAAACACTCCACAGTGGATGAGTCTTCCTGCTTCAGTTAATTTAAGCAAGGTAATTACACACACACACACACACACACACACACACACACACACACACACACACACGCACGCACGCACGCACGCACGCACGCACGCACTTTTCTTAATCTACAGGATCCTTTGCTGAGATTCCCATGCCAGATTTTTCTAGATTGTGTGCAGGCAACAAAACTAGCCATCAATGGCTCCAAGCACCCAGACCCACTCTTTTTATAGCTTTCAAAATTCCCCTTTAATTCTTTTAGATTGTAGTTGCTTCTAGAACTGGGCAAACTCCCTTTATTTACTGCCTTGTGTGCACCCTTAAGCTGTCCAAGAAGTAGATAAACTGAGGAGGTTAAAAAAGATGCAGCAGTAAGGAATCATTGGCAGCTTTCTTGCTCTCAGACAGTGGCATTCTCCTTGAGGATGCATTTGGACGGTTAAAACTGGTTAAGCCCAGGTCAAGTGCAAACAAAATTATGAACAGCATTTTCAGTTGTAAACATGTCAGAGAGTCTCTGTATTGATAAGGACAATAATTAGCAAATTTATTTATTATTTTGGGTACCATTCCTTTTGTGGGGAGAATAGAGAAGAAAATAAAACACAACACACTCAACACTCCACACAGTGAAATTGGCCCTAATGATGGTAATTTACCTCTAACTACAAAGTCGTTAATTGCTGTGTTTTAGTGAGTGTTTTCCTATGATGGTAACAGCTGGCAGTCGGTCTTTTAAGTTTAGTCTTTGGTCGATATGCTAATCAGTATAGCAGCTGGAAGACTGGATAGGAGGCCAAGGTTTGGGGGTTGTCTTTGGTTTGCCACTGCCAGTCCACCTGCATGGGAGTTCACTGTCACAGCCACCTCCTGCCCTAGTTGTTACAATGGTTCCAGGCAGCTATGAGACATGCATTGTTTGGCTAACTTTCAGCACATTGCAGATGAAACTTGACTAAAACACAGTCTAAGGTTTCAGTATACTTGTCCAGCAACTCTCAGGAGGATGGCGCTGGCCGTGTGTGTGTGTGTGTGTGTGTGTGTGTGTGTGTGTGTGTGTGTGTGTGTGTGTGTGTGTGATCAAACCCAGGCCTTGTTATCTGCAAGCACCCCACCATTGCTCCACCCTGACCCCTGAGGGAACCCTGATTTCTCTAACAGGAATATCTTCAGTTACAGCAATAGGAACCATCTTCCAGAGGTCCAAAATGCCACCAGGGAAGCATAATACAAACATATGAAAGATTAAAGAGGCAGAGAAGTAATAGGTGATTGGTTTTCCAGTAAGTAGCAAGAAAAATGCCAGAAAAATGTTTTCCCCAGAAAGCAATCTCAGGATCAGTAGCCAGCCTCACAGAGAGAGGGTACAGGGTTCCCGCCTCTACGGGCCATGAGATACTCTAACAGTGAAGGCACAGAAGACTTGAAGGTACAAAATTTCAGGACCTGACCTTGCTTTGTTATCCAGTAGTTGTGTGACTTGGGAAACATTTAGCCTATATGAATATAAAATTTCTAGCCCAGAAAATAAAAATGATGTCATCTCACAGGACTTTTAGAGGAAAACAAACTGAAAAAATGATGAACGCACAACAATCATTGTCGATGGCTGCTTCTGCAAACATGAAGGCTGCTGGGCACTAGACATACACACAACAAACACATTCAGGATAGTGCTCATCAAATTTTTGAGATTACAAATACATGAAAGCAATACATTTCCTTAATTTCCCATCAGTGCCATGCCCCATACAGAGAATTTCAGTTTACAAGTATCTTTTTAGAAATATTTTGTTACTGATTTTTCTTTTCTCTCTTTCCTTTTTCTGAAAAGTTTTTCCATTTTTTCAAAAACGTTTAAAATTAAAATAGATAAGTTTTGCTTAAAAACAAACAAGCAAAAAAAAACCATTTAGTTTCTTCTCAGAAAGACAAATACCACACTTTCTTTCATATATGGAACCTGTGTGTGTGTGTGTGTGTGTGTGTGTGTGTGTGTGTGTGTGTGTGTGTGTTTCAGAGTGTGTATATGTGTCAGTGTTTATGTGTGTATATGTGTGTGTGTTTCAGAGTGTGTATATGTATCAGTGTTTATGTGTGTGTGTGTGTGTGTGTGTGTGTGTGTGTGTTTCAGAGTGTGTATATGTGTCAGTGTTTGTGTGTGTGTGTGTGTGTGTGTGTGTTTAATAATAAAACTAGAAAGGAGACCGTGAGAGGAGAAAAGAGTAAGGGGTGTATACATAAGTCTATGTATACACACAGCTGAAGGGGCTGATACCTGGAAGAGGAGGAGGACCCAAAAGAAGTGGGAGCGTGAGCCAGGCGTTAGCGATGCAGGCCTTTAATCCCACTACTCGGGAGGCAGAGGCAGGCAGATCTCTGTGAGTTCAAGGCCAGCCTGATCTACAGAGCAAGTTCCAGGACAGGCTCCAGAGCAATACAGAGAAACCCTGTCTCAGGATAACAAAAACAAAAACAAAACAAAAACAAAAACACTTGGGAGCGTAGATGAGGGGATTAAGGACAAACATAGTGGGGAGTAAGGACAAACAAGCAAAGAATAATGACGTATGTGTATGTATGTGTCAGAATGAAACCCAATATTGTGTATGTCAGCTTAAAAATTAACTTAAAAAAACCAATTGTTTAGTTTGTTTGTCTACTCTACCTAATAAACTAAGTTTAAATTTGATCGTGTCTCTCATATGTTTAGCTTTAGCGATCTCTCCACTCCTGTTTCTTAGTCTATTCATCACCTACGTTTGTCAGCCTGCACCTCTCCACCTCCGGCTCTTTCTGTAGAACACTGGCATACAACCTCAGCATGTGCACAGAGGTTGTGGATGAGTCTGGGTCTCCGTACTCTGCTGACTTCTGGCAGTCAGCCTCAGACCGAAGAGTCCATTCAGGGCAACAGGAAGGGAACCATGCCCACATCTCCATGACTACTTTCCCATGATTCTTTCTCCTCTCGTTGGTCGGTGGGTTAATCCTCTGACCCTGCTTCTGCTCATCCCATCTTGTTGTATGCATTTCTGTTGCTGTCTGTCACAAGGAGTCCTCATCTGTATCTTGTCCCCAAGTTACTGCTCGCCTCCTGAGAATGCTCCCTTCCCACCAGAGGTCTTGACGTTTTCTTTTGTTGTACATCTGCCTCCTTTGACCTCATATCATTGGAACAAGTTCCCTGGGCTTTTTTGAGGCTCCAGGATGGCATCTTCTGGAATCTGTGGCAACTTCCTTTCCAAACAGATAATACCACATGGCCAGTAGACCCTGAGCTGATCCATTATTGAAACACAGGAAGTCCCTAGAGGTAGCCCCCGACTTTGACTTCCTCACCTCACCTTTCACAAGAGCCTTTGAAATATCTTATAGAAACCTAATTCCAAGATTCAATGTCTGGAAACAACTGATCCAGTGGTCAAATTTTCCTAGATATCTTACTACAAACCTGGTTCATAATTTTTCAAGGACAGGACAGAGAGAGATGTTATAATTGTCATTAGGAGACTGAGTGGATTGAAACATAGATTCATCTTTATTGTGTTAGTGGAAAATGTTCATTTTACTGTAAAAATGGTGTTAAAAAGCAGTGCCTGGTGGCATATAACAATTCTCCCACCCGAGTAACCCACGTTGTTGGTTAAACTTTTAGACAGAAAGACTAAAGTAAAAAGCTGGTCAGCTAGGCCGTCACTCACTATTTGGATCTGTGTTTTATTCTTCAGTTTTGAGATGTACACTATTTCAGTTTTTCTGTAATTTATGAAACCAATATCCAGAACATATTTGTGAGAACTTCAAAACAAAATTCTTATTAATTAAAAATGAAAATTCATTGACAACTGTCCTTCAGTGGAGTGGGTCTAATACTGTGTTGTAAATGAAGACTCAACGAAAACAAATCTCGTCTATTAAAATGTTCAAAAGGAGCCTGTTAAAGCAAAGCTGATAATTCCTGTGACAGAATATATTTTCCCTTTATAGGTAAAACAAAATTTCACATTGCAGAAACTAAATGTTCGAGCCCTTCTCTTTGATACTAGGAATCTAATAATCAAATTCTTCATAGTTTTGAAATATTAGTGAGACTACTTTTCCAATTCTTTTTATTTCTGTTTACATTTTAAAATTTTTATCCTAAGAGATTCAAAGGTTATTTTTTTCTAAATCAAAAATGGAAAATGTATTTTTAGAGACCCTTAATGCATAAACATGAAGAATTCTGCCAATAATATAGATTGCACCAGAGTGGTTCAGATTGTTATTTATAGAAATAATGTCTGAGGAAGAAAATAAATTGTTAAAAAGTTGCCACCGAAAGAACTCAAGACATGCTAAAGTGAACATTTCTGTGGATGGATTGCTAGCTAGATACACGGATAGATACATACCTTGAGGTAATCACCTCATATGACCAGGTATGGCTGAGTGGGCATACAGGAGTTGGCCATTAACGGGGGTCTAAAGAGCTGTGAGTAACTTTGCTGGCCTCTGCTGTGTACATTATACAGCAGTGGTAGGGGGAGGGCTAAAAGGGGCTCCCACAACACCTATCACTGATTACAAACCTCTTAAGCAATCTTCTAACTTTAACTAGCACCTTAATGTTTATGTGCATCATCACATTTGTATATATGTAACTACAAACCAGTTTTTAGGTTTGAGATTTAAGGGCACTGTATTGTCTCCCTTGGTGTTAGGCTAAGCATGTATGTTTAATAACTGCACACATATTAAGTATAACAGGAGCTCAATTGCAACATGTATGTTTTCTGTTTGACTAGGGCAGTTGGTGAAACAGAGGAAAAATAGCCCACAGAGTGAAAGGAGCAAATGGGTAGGGAGTGCCCCCAGAGAACTGCAAACATGGGCATCTCAGCATGGACCCTCTATGGCTGCTACTTAAGGCTTTGTCTCTCCTGCTGAGAAGTCAGTGGATCTGCTAAGAGCTGGAAGTGTGCCCTCCAGCTGCTTCAGGACCTGATTCTCTGGCGGTACACACTTGCAGAGCAGAAACCCAGGACCAGCCCTGAGAAGGATCATGCTACAGCATGGCTCCTTTACAGAAGCCAGGGGTGACATTTGATTTAGCACAGCCCACAGGTGCCGCTCTCTGGACTTATTTGGTGAGTTATTTGGAAAGAATACAGCTGAGGGAGCTCAGCACAGTGAGTCGCCACTTGCAAGACTTTTACTTTTTGGCAAAGAAGAGCAGCCGATTTCTGTTCAGTTTGCTTTGCAGTCTGGATACTGTTTTCAAACTAAAGCAATGGCTTTGACTGTCAAACCCAGGACTTGTTAAATAATCAACAACAAAATGACTGGCAGCTTGTATGGGTACGAATGCAAACACTGTTAGAAATTCACAGTGGCAATCCACCATCTTCACAAAACATTGTTTACTTTCATTTTCATACGAAGAAATGTATACATTCATGGCAGAAAATAATATATTTGCAAAGTGTCAAGTTTGGGGAAAATAACACTATCTATTATTCTGCCCTCCAGATTTGTAGATACAAATTACATACATACATACACACACACACACACACACACACACACACACACACACACACACACACACACGTTTCAGCCTCTGAGTTTATGTAAAGGATGGACATGTAGAGGCAAAACGATGCTCACTATTACATCTGTTTTTGCAGTATTTGGGTCAACTGCTGAAGAAGTTTTAGTAGAACAGCTGAAAAGTGAACTGGATATACTTTTCAAGTGAAAATTAAAGATTTTATAAGTTAGACCATTTTTTTAATTGCTGCCATCAGTTGACTTGGGTTCCAGTTTCTCCACATCTTGACACGTGTTTTAACTTTAAGAGATCACTTGTGACATGAGATGTGGCATCATTGTGGTTGTGATTTATAGTCAATAGTTTCTTTGCTATTTTTCATGCATTTATAAGCAACTTCACATTTTATTTGGAGAAATATCTATTGAACTCTTTTTCTTGTATTTTGTTGTTATCGTTGTTGTTTATTTTGAGTGTTTTTCTTCTGGCTGTGACACTGTGGGAACTATGTGCACTATATGCTAAACATGTCAGATTATGATTTACAATGAGTCTGTGCGAGTGTGTGTGTGTGTGTGTGTGTGTGTGTGTGTGTGTGTCTGCTTAGAGGGGACAGCATGTGTGTGTGTGTGCTACAGTGTACCTGTGGAGGGCAGATGACAACTTGCAGGAGCCACTTCTCTCTTTCTAGAACATGTGTCCTGGGGTACAAGCTGAGGTCATTAGTCTTGGCAACAAGTGCCTGAACCCACTAAGCCATCTTGCCAGCCCATTTTTTTACTTTCTTAAACACAGTCCTTGGTACACAAAAGTTTTAAATTTTCACAAGGTTTAATTTATTGTTTTTGTTTTGTTTTGCATTGTTTCCCATGCTTTCGAAGCAGTATGTGAGAATCCATTTCTAATTCAAAGTTTTCACATAACACATGTTTTCACTTCATATTCCTATGAGATGCTATGGTTTTCTGTCGGGAGCCAAATCTCAGGGCTTGGCATGAGGTCCTAGGCCATGCTTGGCAGGCCACATAGTTAACCTTTACATAGCAGCTCCCTAGAACCTCAGCTCAAGAAAAGAAACAACCCAGTCCTCCACCCATAGGCTCAGTCACCTAGGCAACCCCTTCCTGGACCTCTTACTCATGAACTCTTTACCCTGCCAAACATCCTCTTTGTGGCTTCCTAACATCCTACTTATACTAACACCTGGTGCGCAAACCATTCTGCCCTTCCCCATATCCTGACTCTTATAAGCTAGTCTGAGAAAAGTAAAGTTTGCCACTTGATCAGAATCCTGTCTTGTGGTTGTTCTTTCTGCTTCTCTTGTCCCCATTCCCTATCCCTGACTCTCTTGCCCCAGGTTGATGTCCTGCAGGTCGGGACAGTTTTCGGCCTTGTGCCTGGCTTGCCTTTCCATTCTGCATTATTTTAGTCTTGTGTTGTGAGGTCAGAGACCATGCTCATCACCTGCATCTGGAAATCCCACAGTCTCATCACCATGACCCCTGTCTCTACAGATTGGTTTTACACTAAGGTACATTTTCAGTGTTTACCTAGTTTGTACTGAGCCTAGAAATAACCCACCCAGAATGCCGGTGTCATTTCCACTATGTTCTGAGTATCTACATAGCTTGTAATCCTCCAGCACAGGCATTTTTAAGAATATTCCAGTTTCCCAAAGAAACTATTCCCAGTTTCCTTTCCTGGCTTGGTTTATTCATTTATTGTATGCCTCAACCACAACCCTTTGCCCTACATGGCAGTGTGTCCTATTAGTCGCATGACATTTGGGGGCAAAACATATTTATTTCCTACTTGGAGATTCTGAGTAAGTTGCAAAATGAAGATAAATATCTCTTATCCATCCTTCTGAAAGTCATCATTCAGATGAAAAGTAGAAAAAAAAGTAATTTTAAAACAAAGTCTATTCTACTTCTTCCTAACAGAAACAAGACTTTACATAGTCCAGGCTGTCACCTTTGAGGTCGCTAGCAAGTCAGCAGAGGACAGTAAAGATGTCATGAAGCTTTCCTATGATTTAAGCCACATTAATATTCACTTGGTTAATACTAGCCTCTGATAATTTCCCTGGGTTCTAATAAAGTCACTTCTAGTATCCACTCTAATGTGCTACAATAATTTCAAATCATTAGCCCCTGTCTAAGAACGGGGTTTTATAATAATAGAACACAAACAATAAAGTCACTGATGCATATACACTGACTGTGATCTGTCAGTCACTAGCTGTCACTAGAGTATTTTATCCTAATAATAGCCCCAGAAGGTCAGTATTAGGTCTGTCTGCGTTTTAACAAGTAATGAAACAGCTTGTTGTTTCTAGCTTGTTCTTTGCCCAAGGCCAAAGAAATGATAAACATGTACAAAACTCTGTTCTTGGAAAGTTAGCTGTTTCTGTTACAAGTGAGGCTCATGTGTGTGAGCTACAGCATAGCAATGTTTTCTTGTATTAAATATTAGCACAATACTGCATACATCTCTAGTGTATTTATTTTACAGTAACTTCTCATTAATTATTAAAAAATAGTACTCAGTACCACAATAACCAGTGGCTGAGTTCGGATTCTGGAAAGATCACTTGAAACTTGATGTCTAGTTTCTGGTTTTCCATGTGCTTCTGAGGGGAAGATTTGAGTTATTTTCTTTGGATGCCAATGTATGGGATCCAAGAATCCAAGACCATGCCATGTACTACACAAATACATCATTGTTGGCCAATTGTCAAGAAAACTTTAAATATCCTGTCACGAGTAAGCTAATCTACAACTAATAAAGAGCAACATCCCACACACACTGGAGAAAGCGTTTCACTTGGGGGCGGGGCTTTGTTACTGTCAATCACATAGTCCAGGGCAAGTCAGAGCTCACAGTCCTGCTGCTGAGACAATCAGTCCCTATCCAGCTTGTAGCTGTGTTCTAAGAACCTGGAGGAGAAAAAGGCAAGTTCACAATCCACTCTGATTCAGTGTTCTTCTCTATCTTCCTCACCTTTGGTTCTCCACTTAAGATGGCTCCCCTCAAACTAGCTTATTCTGCTTTCAAACTCTGGTACCATATAGAAAAAAATGTCTTGTGTATTTATAACACATCTAAATTAATATTAAGGTACAAATGAGAGGAAGAACTGACTCTAAAACTATGTGCCCATGTGGGTTCATCACTACTTCACCAGAGCTAAGGCTATCCCAGTGTGTACCTGTTTCACTGTCTATTTCATGCTTGGGGCTCTGGGAGTGTGGCGCCTTGCCCTCCTTCTCTGCACTTCTTCCAACCCATCCCAAGCACCTTACACCAAGGCTGCCAGCTTCCTTCCAACGAAGAAGAATCTTGGATACTAGCAACTCACAACCCAAGGTGAGTTTATGCTGGCAATTTTCATGTTGAACATGAAAGCAAAGATAAAAAAAATGTTTCACTCGCTAGAATTTTCTCACTTAAAAATTATGAAACAGTGAAGGAAGACATGATTTGCTGGGGTTCTTTTTCTCTTTTTGTCTTGTTTGGGGGTTTTATTCCTTAAGTCTGACTCTCTACCTGTGTTACACAGCTCCTGATGCCTGCCTCAGAGACAGCCATGTCCAGTGTTCTATTCTCTACTGGTTTTCACTGAGCAGACTTAAACATATTTTGTTCCTTTTCCTTCAGAAACTGTAATAGTCTGCCTCAAAAATTTTGAAGTTATCTTTTGTCTCCATTAATTTGAATACATCATGTGACCTCTGCTTTCTTTATTTAAATATCATTTCAAAATACAGAGTCCTTCACGTGGTTAAACAATATTTTATGTAAAACTTTACTGAACTTGATGAAAAAAGGATAAAATCATTGTAAGAAAATGGCAGTGTGTGACTTAGATTTTTAATTGTTTAATGGCATGCTGTATGCTTTTTATTTCATTGCCCGAAGTTGAAAGTTCTGTTGTAAACATTTCATTCATTTATTCACTTATTTAACCATGTGACTCAGGGCACCTACAATGGAACATGTCCTTTTTATATGTAGTGCAGTGGAGACTTTTTTATCTAGTGACAATTATGCATTGTATTTTGAATACATTTATGTCCTAGCATTTTACACATATGTGTATGTGTGTGTATTCTTTATGTGTATATGCATTGATGGAAGAGGAAGGAGGAGAGTACATTAAATTAGATTAGCAATGTAGAATTCTGAAGAAATCATTTGAGAAGAACCTTTAAGGACTATAGGAATTAGCAATGCAAATTCACGGCAAGATGCTTTCCAGCTATAGAAAACAAAACAGGGTCATCTTGCTATATAACATCTTGCTACAAACTCATCAAATCATGACAATACTTTTTTTTTGAGACAGGGTTTCACTGTGCAGCTTTGGAGCCTATTCAGGAACTCACTCTCTAAACCAAGCTGGCCTTGCAGAGATCCTCCTGCTCCCGATAGCTGGGATTAAAAGCATGCACCATCATGCCTGGGTGACAATACCTATCTTTTATCTCATGTTTATATAGTGCAGAGATTTGGGTACACTTCCCTGGAATCATGATGCAGGGTCTCAATGGCCAAAAGCAAGAATGTAGCCACAGCAAGCTACGCTTGGGGAATCTAAGGATCTGAGGATACATCCATTTCTCATTCACTAAAGTCATTGTCAAATTCAGTTCCTTGTGCCTTAGGTTGAAGTCACTAGCTGTCTGCTTGTCTGAGAGCAGGGACCAAAAGCAGCACCCAGGGATCACACTGCAACCTTCTGTTCAAATAGCAGAGAAGCTTCCTCAAAACAAATGGCTCTCTTTCCTCAAATATCTTCTGCTTCCTTTTCTTCTCACATAGATTGTGCCCACCTTGACAACCCTCTCTTTTAGTAACCCAAAGACACATGACTAGTATCCTTAATCATATCAACAAAATCCCTTTCCTGGGTAATGAAGCACTGGCGAGGTGCCATGGTCAAGATTAGAGTGAGGGATTTCAGGGAAATCACTGCAGAGGTCTTCCTATGCCTGGCCCTGAGGCAGTTGTATTTAGGAAACATTAATAAGGTGATGGGGCTTGGATGAGGATGCACAGCAGCTGGAGAGAGGAAAGGAGGGTCTGAAATCTATGGAAGGAACTTAGCATCTGTGGGGTGTGCTGATGTGGGTGTTGTAGGGTTTAAGACTTTTGAATCATCCAAGGAGAAGAAACTGCAGACCTGTTGGGGTTCAGAGAAGACCTTTAAAACACAGGTCACAGAAGAACAAAATACTGGGTTTTTTTCTATTCCTACACATTGCTCAATTTTATTATAGTGAGTAGCTTTTAAGTTCTATAATTTATTTCTAATGTTCACATTAGAAGCAGCTTTCTTTCTGAAATGAAATCATTATGGGACTAATTTTTTTCTTTCTCCAAGGGAAACAGATGATAATTTCTAAAGCAAATACACCAGGAAGGGTTGGTACTCAAGAAAAGTCTTTTCACCCTTCATTATTGGATTCCATGCTGCAATTTTCAAATCATTTTCTTTGTCTTTGTTTTTAGAGATGCTTTTTAATTGATTAGATGTCAGTGATGATAATGGCAATAATGGTAAGGGTACTGACGAGCATACACTCCTTGCTGGCTCTGAGAAGGCATTTAGCTCAGGGCTTGCCTCAGCTCATTGGCTGAGGTGCCTACAACATGCCTGGACAACTACACACCATACTTTTCCCCTGTTATAAGACAGGACTTTGTGGTTTGGAGAGTTTAAGAAACGTGACCTGGATATATTGATTGTTCTCACTGATTCACATCTTAAATAGGCACAGTATTTTTTTTTAGCAAAAACTCTGCTTTGGGTCACATAGCTACTTTGAAGCAAAAATGAGCATATGATTTCCCATATAAACCCAACGGTTCTTCACAAGAACCAAATGGCAAGGCTACTAAGATTGTTGTGTCACTATTTTGCAGCAACAACAAATAAATAATATTTTATGTAGGTTGAATAACTTTTCCTATGCTCATTTCTGTTAAGTGGCCAAGTTTGATGTGAATTTCATGTCCCCTGGATCTAAGGCTTCCATTTACCCTCTTTCAACACTTCCTGAACGGAGAACACAAATCCTAGGGCCCAAATGACTTTGAAACAAGGAGTAGTGTGGCAATCTCTCCACATAAAATAGTCAAGAGAACAAGTACTGTAGGTTTTGAGAATACTATAACCTCCATTCCCCAGGCCTCAGTCCTACCTTTTGTCATGAAAGGTACCACAGGCAATCACAAGTAATGGAAAGCATTTATGTTCACTGCGCTCAAATAAAACTATTCAGAAAGTAGGTGCTGGGTTAGAGTTTAACACATGAGCTGTCTGATCACCTCTGCTCAAAGCCCAGAGCATTAAAAACCACCACTACATACAAGAATGTGGAAGAAAATATGCCATACCCACTAGAAGGCCAAATCTGTGTGAAAGAGGGCACACTATTTAAATTGAGTGGCATAATGTTCAATTTCAGGCAGACCCATCTTGGGACCAGTGATGCTGGAAGAATGCTTGGCTACCTTTGTGGAGAGACAATAACTATGAAGATCCAGAAATGGAATATCTGAGATTCTGTCCAAATTCAAGCTGCCATGGCATGCAACATTTCACTGCATGAAAAATCCATGTGTCAGCCATTGACTGACAGAGTCTCTTTGAAGGGAGGTTTCAATATACAAGAAAAACATGATTTGAAAAGATAGAGAATTAGGAGATGATATTAAAAAAACTCTCCATTATGCAGAATATTGGCATGAGAAATATTCATTAAAATGAGACTGTGCAAGATGCCAGGGATTGAAAACTAAGTGCATCTGATGATAACAACAGTAGCTTCCTGGGAATTGAGCTGATGGTATTATAAATAGCTAGCATTGGAGTGACCTCGAGTACAGCCTACATGATAATTACTATCATTAGCAATCGTTTTACAGTTGAGGAGCTCAAGTACAAAAACAGATACTTTCCACAGTCACAATACTTGTGTTGGACCAGGACACAACACTGAGTAAGAGACATAGGAGAAAGCAGAAGAAAGGATAGTGGCATTGATTGGAGACTTGTGGAAGGTTAAGACCAGACCCCAGCTAGGGAGATGTCAATCTTTTTAAATCACTAGATGATGAGGACACAGTGTGGACACTGCAGGTGATAATTCCCATCTTGTAGAGAGAATAACACACCCCCACTTGTCTATGAAGGATGAAACCCAGAGCCCTTCATCTATAAAGACTGACAAGGTGATCTTATTTTGTGAATTTATCATTAAAATAAGTCACCAGACCAGTTCTCATTGCTGTGACAGAATAAAAGGCATAACTTGTCCCAAGAAGGTTCTGTTTGGGTTTATCCCAAGGAGGTGCCATCCATCATGGAGGGGTAAGCTTGGCAGCAGGTGTGTCACATTGCTCCACAATCAGAAAGCAGGCTGGGCTAATAAGTGTCAAGGCCAGACCTCAGGGACACACTTCCACAGGCACTGTTCTACCTCCTAAAGATTCCACAACCTTCTACTATTGTTCTACCAGCTGGGACCAAATTGTTCAAACACACAAAACTATGAGGAACGTTTCACACCCAAGCCACAACAGCCTCCACATGTTTAATTTCCACCTTGATACTGATGACAGATGAATAACTCAGTCACCAGACCTCAACTTGAATGCATTTCCATGTTTGGAAACCATGGGTCTCATTTAAAGTCTCCTTTTCCTGGTTTTCTTCTCAAGATATTTTTCTGTGATAGTTATAAACAGGAAGGGACACCTGACCTGCCCTACCTGAGGAGAGCCTCTTGTCAATCACTCCCTCCCTTGCCTCACTTTTCATTTCAGGTGAGCTAACAGTGTGAATGCCACCACACCCACTTATTTACTTCCCTGTTATTCTATTATCTGAAGCTCTGACCCTAATACAAGCTCATCGAGGGTTACTTAGCCCAATACAAAGCTTTGCAGTGTACCAAGCAGAGATCCATATTTAACAATTCAAATGCTGCTTTGAACATGTGAATAAGTGAACAAATGAATAAATGATTGAAGTTCTTAATCCAGAAGCATGTTGCCTTTACAGATATGTAGAGAAAGTAGGAAGATAAAAAAGTTTTTGAGATATTTCAATTCCATCAGCTGTTCATTATCATTAAGACTTAAGAAAAAATGAAATTTTTTAGAGATTTATAGACTTTGGCAATTAATAAAGACATGTTCACAGGTGGTGTTTTAGTCATTGTTCCCACAGGCGGTTGGAACTTTGAAAGAAACACATAGGAACAAAAACACTGGGCATTGAAATGAAGATTTAAATATGTGCATTTCCAAATTATGACTCAAGGTACCAGACAGATGCCTTTTCATCTTCTGCCAATAAGCCTGGAATGAGGAAATATTATTCCAGAGATAAATGACTTAATAATGAGGATTTAAAACTTAAATTGTGGACATGTGAAAACACAACGCTGGGCAAACGCATGGGCCTTAGCTCTCTGCAAATGAAATTGAGGAGGTCAGAGAGTCATTCAAAAGAGCCATGTCAAAATGAGGTGCAACCAAACTTCCAAATGCAGATGTTGAAAGAGAATGAACAATACACAAGCCACAAGCCCCTTCCTACCCTGATTACAGCAGCCTCTGGAAAGAAGCACTGGAGTGTTAGCATGTGAGGATAAAACATGTGAGATGGACAAGGACAAGGGATGCCCTGCAGAGATGGCTCATGACTAAGGCAGCTCTGGCTGCCCTGTCAAATTAAATGGAGAGAAACTCAAAGCAATCCCACTGAAATCAGGAACAAGATAAGACTGTCCACTCTCTCCATATCTATTTGATATAGTACTTGAAGTTTTAGTTAGAGCAATAAGATAGCTGAAGGAAATCAAGGGGATACAAATTGGAAAGGAAGAAGTAAAAATATTGGTATTTGCAGAATACATATGTAAGATATATATATATATTGATAGATAGATATAGATATATAGATATATAGATATATATATCATAAGTAACCCCCAAATTCTACCAGGGAATTCCTGCAGCTGATAAACACCTTCAGTGAAGTGGCTGGATTCAAGATTAACTTTTAAAAATAAGAAGAAAAAAAGAATAAAAAACAGTCCTCATACACAAATGACAAATTGATTGAGAAAGAAATCAGGAAAACAACACACTTCACAATAGCCACAAACAATATAAGTAAAACATTTATATGTCAAAAACGTCAAGACTTTGAAGTCATGATTTGGGAGCTGGTTGGTGGCACAAAAGAAAAAGCCTACTACAGAGCCCCAAGATCAGACAAGAGTAGGAGGCACTTCCTCTCCCACTGTTAGAAGTCCCACCAACACCCCACAATGATAGATAGCATTGGTCTAAGTGGAAACAGAAACTCCTAACACTTGCTGTGGAAAAACCCTAGTGTCAAACTTGCAAAGCCACTTCACCAAGGCAGGAGGCATATGTTTCAATTGTATAACATGAGACTATGGAAAAGAGGGTCTGTGTCAATGTGCACAACATAGCCCTGTCTGTGAAATCTCAAAGAGATGATATATAAAGCCTTGGCATTGAGGATCATTTAAACAGAAGAGTTAACACACAGCATAAACCCACATGTATTCAGTGCAGAGGTCCAGCAGTGGAAACCATGCACACTGCTCCTCAGAGATCACAGAATAAACATCATTTCATGGCCAGCCTGAAATGCATCAATTCCCAGATCTCATAGTGTATGGAAGTGTGGTTACTCTATATGTCAACCCCATTTGGTTTTAAATCACAAAGAATTAAACAGTATACACAGTGTTTTTTTGTAAGAGATCATGTAGCCTGCACAAGATCATTAAGCTGTAGGCAAGCACATGGCAAGAGGAGCTGATCCACATAATCACAGACAGGGCTTAAAGCTGTGAGACTGATTATAAAAAACAACTGTGCATAAACACTATGATCTAGAGAAAAATCATTTCTTACAAGGCAGGGTTTACCATTCTGAAAGCATCCTGAGTACTTAAGGGGGTGACAAAGCATCTGGATGTTTGCTGTGAGGCTACAAAGGAGGAAGCAGGGAGGAGTTATGAAGGACACCATGATGCTGGATTATCATTTGAGATGTCCATATAGACACTAATTTAATATGAACACCTACAGGATCCTACAGAGCAAGCTGTAGACAACATCTCCCTGCTTTGTAGTATTCTTCGATTAAAAAAAAGTGAGCAGAGGTCGGCTTCCAAGATAGCTCAGCAAGTAAAATAGCAAGTGCCTGAAAGGTGATGGCCTGAGTTGCAGCCCCAGAACCCACAACAGAAGGAAGCAAGCAACTCCACATGCATACATAGCACAAGTACAAGCATGTATGCACACATACACGTACAAGCACATAATCATATACACACATACACTCACACACACATACATACACGCATATTCATATACCTCCACACACACCACATGTATCACATACACCACACACAAAAAAATAAATATGTAATGAAAAAAATTGAATAAAATCGAAGGTATACCACCAAGACCCAAATGAATGAGTACCCAGTGGCCAAAGCTGGAAAATTTCAAGAAACAAAGTAAATAACCATGTCTTAGAGTATAACCTAGACTACCAACTAAATACCTAAACACCTAAGCATCCTGGTATAAACATAGTTGAAATTGCAAAGAAATAAAGAACAATGGATAAAGCTTTTACACAGAAAAGTTCTGAATAACTATATATGTAAACTTCCCAGAAAGAAGTTTAAATACATCTCTCATCAGGAGTAAAGTTTGCTGATGGCATGTAGCCTTGTTATAGTATCTTTAGGATATCACTTGATGTCTGTGGTTTTCTCTGCCTCCTGAAACTCTAAACTGAAGTCTGATCATAAAGAAAATAATTATATATTTTAAAGGAAAAGAAGAGAGTGTTTTAAATAAGCTGACTATAAAGAAATGATAAATGTTTGAAGAGATATATATGTATACATGTATTGAAAAGTCACAAACTACCTCAACGATGAACAATTTATATGTTTTATGTATCAGTTCTATGTAATTGCAAAAAGAAAAAAACCTCAGACAAAACTAGCAAATACTCAACAATATTTCTCAAATCTGACAGTCACTAAAAATAATGATAGGGTGAGTGTTGACTTGTGTCATTGGGCAGGCCTTGTTCAGTCAACCACATTGTTGAGATTTGACAGATGTAGCATTTCCGTCATGTCTAGAAAACACTACCTAACAATAGGGGTCCTGGTTCTCTGGCTCTTACAATCTTTCCACTCCGCTATGAAATTCTTTTAAAAATTAAAAATAAAAATAAAAAATAAACTTAAAAAATTTTAAAATAAGTATAGTCTGAAAAATTTGTCACTGTCCATAGGAACCCAAGTATGTAAATGATTAAATGCAATATGGGAACATAGACAGATCAGCAGAACAGGAAAGGAAGTAACTGTGGTGTCGGTCAAGTATGGAGCTCGGTTAGCTTGCATCACTGATGGTTCATTAACTCTGAAACACATCATAACATAAAATACATCAGCTGAGGAAATGGGATGGATATACAGAATAGACACCATTGTCTTTGCGGCTTTTCTGTTTATTGGAAACTACTATAAAGAACAGCAAAGGTGTCATTGCTGGGGTTTTTCCAACAATTGTTAACTCAATTTTTAAGATGATTCAAGCAGATGTTCTCATGGGTCTTAAGGGTGACACTCAGAAGTAAACTCAGTAACAAACTGGAACTGAAGAGTACTCCATGAGCATGCCAGAGGCGCCATGGATGCTCTACAGTGAAGAACCAGAGAACTTGTGATGATGAGGACCAAGCCTACAGCAAAGACACATAAAAAGCTAATTTCAGGTAGGAGTGTCAAGACTCCTTCAACTCCACTCACCTTGACTGTTTTACAGCCTCCCATAGCATTCAGTCCCGTGTCTGTAAAGAGAATTGTGGTGTTTAACCCTGTAACTCCACGGCCTTAGGGTTAACAAATCAAAATTATGTTTTTTCCTTTATGTTTAGCCCATTATGCACACTTCTGAGTTCTTCTAAGGAGCTTCTCGGATTCCACAGGACCATTAACATTTTCCTAGAACTTTAAACTTGATGACATAAGCTGTATGGAGCAAATTAAAAACATCTGAATGTGTTTGTGGCTAATGGCATTGAGACGGAGTCTGATTATCCAGTCCCACTGATATCACG
Organism: Cricetulus griseus; assembly: GCF_003668045.3. Classification (NCBI taxonomy): domain Eukaryota; kingdom Metazoa; phylum Chordata; class Mammalia; order Rodentia; family Cricetidae; genus Cricetulus; species Cricetulus griseus. The sequence continues at coordinate 97,361,387 of NW_023276806.1, forward strand.
TTCATGATTACTTGTGACTGGATGTGAGGATGTACACACTGACATTATTTTGGAGGAAGATAGCTAACCTAAGATTCTCCATGGAGTTCCTTTAATGTGAGAAGAGGTCATGTGGGTTGAATGACTTCTGGCCTCTCTGTGCCACTCATAACCTCGATCCTTTGAGCTAAAAGGTGATGGTGATTCTGCAATCCCATGTGCCCTGTTCTCTGATACACACCCCTGGCACAGCAGCTAACAGATTCCACAGGCTGGAAGATCAAGATGACAAGGCTACATTGAGTGTACAGACAAACGGTACCTGATTACACCAGAGGATTTGTGGTTCCGCCTGGGTTCATCATTTCCAAACCATGTGTACACTGATTCAAAGACCTGTTTCTAAAGTGGAGATATTCCATGGAGATGTGAGAAGCTGCAAAAGAAAGTTCTGAAATTTCATGAATATTTAATGTGCATCATTACGTCAGCAGAGTCATTATATGCCACTGTGTCTCAAAATTGCATTTGATCCTGTAAAAGGAAAGTATATTTTAAATAATGAAGCTTTTGTTTTGGGATCATCCCAAACAAAATGCCAATAGACTGTGCAGAGAGCTTCTCCAAGAGATTAAAATCCCAGAATTATTACACTAGCAGCATAGAGTAGGAATGCATGGAGTGAGAAATGAAGTCATTCAAATGAAATATTGGGCAGTTTTTCAGATTCATTGTAACTCATGCCTTTTTCTCTTTTAAAACAATTCTTCTGGAGGGCAAGTGTTTCATTAAGCTCCTCAGAGGAGTATAAAAGCCCATGCTTTTAAAGCAAAAGGGAAAAAACTTTAGCACTAAATTTTCTTTTAAATTACTAGTCAATATTTTAAAATCTTCCCCCTAATGTTTCTTTCTAAACTCATCATCTGCAATGGAGTCTTGCTGGTGCCTCCTTCACAGGCAAAGGAGGTGACAACTGTGCATTAAGCCTGGACAGGTGCCATGGTTCTTCAGGGCCATTTCTCCCTTCCTTGTATTTCTTCCCCAAGCCAATTGTCACTTTCCCACCAACATGTTCAGCTTTATGCTACTGGAGAAACCCTGCCTATAATTACCACAGAAACCCACATACCTATTCTGTGTTCCTTTTCCACAAGGTCACATTCTTTTCTTCTCAAAGCCAGGCTAAAGACTTTATGAAATGATAGTGATTTCATAGGACTGGAGAGATGGCTCACTGCTCAAGGAGCATGTACTCTAGGACCATAGTTTAGTTGCCAGCACCACCTGTAACTCCAGCTCCAGGGGTCAGTGCCCTCTTCTGGCCTCCAGGCTCACCCGCACACAAGCACAAACCCACCCACACATGAACCCACACATGCACGTAAATGAGAATAAAGTATTTTCAAGTTTACAGAAGTTTGAAAGGTAGCTTATCAAACACATAGCCCACCGCTATAAGGCTGCAGGTGATTGCAGACATTTTTTGGACTCAGTGGATTTAAGCAAGTACAGAAGGGTATGTATATTCAAGATTCAGAACAGGGATCAAAACTAGTGGTGGGAAGAGAGGTGGAATTTGGTTAAGGCAAAGGTGACTGAGTTTCTAGTTGCTGGAATGAACTAGTGGTGAAGCACTGAAAGTCCTTAGGAGAGAGGTAGATTGTTGAGTACAGGCCATCTGCACTGCTTATCAGACCTAATGGAAGATGGATTCCCACTAACCCATTGATGGGTGAAAAAGAGAAGTGGTGGAACCAATCTAAAACAAAGCAGTGTTTTGATTTTACTTGGCATATAGTAACATTCCACCTACAGGTATTCACTGAAGAAAAAGGTACGTATGTCCCCATGATGGTTTGAATGAGAACAGCCCCTATGCACTCATATGCTTGAATACTCAGTCCTCACTTGGTGGAAATATTTGGAAAGAATTAGGAGGTGTGGCCTTACTAGAGGAGGTGTGTCAGTAGGGGTGAGTCTTGAGGTTTTGAAATCCCATGCTGTTCCCAGCTAGCTCTTTTTGCCTTCTGTTTGTGGATCAGATATAAGCTCTCAGCTACTGCTTCAGAGCCATGCCTGCCTGCCTGCCTGCTGCCATGTACCCCGCCATGATGGTCATGGAGTCACCCATTGCAACTGTAAGCCCCCCAAAACTCTTTCTTTTATAAGTTGCCTTGGTCATGGTGTCATTTCACAGCAATGAAAAAGAAATTCAGGTAGTCCCCATGCAGGTTACTTGAGTGTTCATGCCAGATTTATATAAAATAGATGCAAAATTGGAAATATGCCAAATGTCCACCAGGAAGCAGAGTGGGAAGTACTACTCTATCCATATGAAGGAATCTGATCTGTATTTAAAACATAAAAATATTGTTGTGACAGAACTGAATATCCAAAACAACTGAAGTAAAAGCACAAGATAAATGTGTTCATGTAGAATAATCTCACTCATAAAATTTTAGAACTAATGAAAAGTGACAAAAAGCTGATCGGTGTTTACAGATACGGATAGAGATTGCATAAGGGAGGAAATACATAAAGGATAAATTTGATAGAAATTTTGTTAGAAGTTGATATGATGGCTTATCTATGTACCAAACTACAAATCAAATAGAGCATTTAGTTTGGCATATAAACAGTATTTTGTTTTTGCAGTGTTGTGAGTTTATTCAGGGTCTTAAGCACTAAACTACAGTTCCAGCCCTAAATTATATTCAATAACATGTTTTAGTAAAAATGCATTGGAATAAAAACAAGATGTTTAAAGGAAATCAGAAACATTTTGAAATTGTAGTTACATGTCTAACATTTAACTATAATCATGGTTTTGTCTTCCCACATGCTCATGGAAGGTTGCATGCATTTCACATCTAGAAGTTTAAAGACTAAAGCCCAGATATTTGTTTATAGAATTAATGAGAAAAATTAGAGACTAGCATCATGAAAGAAATGACCTTTACACTATATGTAATATTATAATGGATGGCACATATTATACTCTTTATATTATTTACACTTCTTAATGTCTTTTGTTATTTTATGATTTTTATTTGAATATTTCACACATGCATAAATTCTACTTGCTTTCTCTGCACTATTCTATTTCCTTCCCTGTGTCTCTCCCTCCCTCCATCCTACCAACCATTATTGATTATGTACCTATAACACTGTATAGCTTGCCTGCCATATGCCAGACCCATGATGTTTCTGATAGAGTGGCATCATCCATATGACAACCTGGACGCTCTCTGGCATCCACGGGACCACCTTCTCTCAACAATCTTCAGATTTTGAATCTATTGGTGACTTAAACCATTCATCAGGTCAGAATCATCATGAGCTAATAATTTCAAGATCACCCCCAGACATGACTTTATTAATAGTTTAGGTATTTCTCAACTGTCGGGGTCCATAGAAGTGGCTCCATTTCATCCTGACTTAAGGTAAAAGGGTTGGAGCCCATCATTTCTCCTTCAACATTAAACCACTGAATATTTGGCCTAAGGTGTGGCTATTGTGTGTCTTGCCTTGACAATAGGTTATCTGGCCTAAACTGTAGCTAATGGGTGTCTCACCTTGACAACAGGATATTTGGTTTAGGGTGTGGTTACTTGATATTTGGGGTATTGAGTATGTAATTATACTTGCTTCTTCTTTGTATCATGGTAAGGAGGTCTTTTGCCTTCCCCCTTTTGATTGGGGTATATAAGAGCTTTGGGTAATAAACTTGGGGCTGATCCTGATATTCACTGGGTGCCCTCCCGACTCTATCTCTTGTCTCTTGTCTAATTCTTTCTTCAATCCACACTCCTCCTTACAAGAACAAACTGGATAAGTCTGCTGGACCTACACTCAACTCAATCAAGAGATGATCAAAATGGGTCATCAAAGAGGCAACATCCTATCGATTCAAGGCAAACCTTTTTTCTAAATTTTGATGATGTAATGCCTCAAACTCTTCCTCACTAGGAAGTATATGTGCTGACTTCATGGAAACAAACACACAAATAAATAAATAAATAATTGTGTCAGAACAATCTCCTTCAGAAAATAATGAGTACTTTTCTAGTCCACCTTTCAGAATTAAGAAATTCAGTGGCTAACTGACCACACTCCCACCACAATTGTGCTGGTCAATGTGTCAAACACTGTGATTGTGGTCAGATGACCTGGACCAGTCTAGCTCTGGGGACCTTAGTGATGTGCCTGGAGACATAGAGCCCAATGAAATATATCCATCTCAAAAAAATTAAAAGATATTATGAAAAGCAGACATTCTAAGCTTTTAAAGGGATAAGCCTAATGGGTAGAAAAAAAAGATGAGTCAGCACACATACAATTTACCTTGTGACTTTATTAAGACACAGTGTGCTTTATAAATTGAGCCTTTCCCCCAATTTATAAATTGTTCCAAATATTATTAACTACACTGAGATATTGAGACAAAAATCATGAAAATTAATCTCATTTATTATTCAGCACCTAATGAACCATGTGAGCCACAGAAATTATTTTTAAATCCCATTATCTATATATATCAGAAGAAAGATTTGCACTTTAAAGATTTAAGATTTGAATCTTAGAGAAACTGAGCTGACTCATTAGGAAAATGAAGAAGGATTAACCAATTATCATGTGGAAATCTTCACACAGGAACAGATATTGTACTGGCTGGTTTTGTGTGTCAACTTGACAGGAGCTACAGTCATCAGAGACAAAGGAGCCTCAGTTGAGGAAATGCCTCCATTAGGTCCAGCTGTAAGACATTTTCTAAACTAGTGATCAATGTGGGAGGGCCCAGCCCATGTGGGTGGGGCCATGCCTGGGCTGGTGGTCCTGGGTTTTAGAAGAAAACAGGCTGAGCAAGCCATGGGGAGCAAGCCATGGGGAGCAAGCCAGTAAGACTCTGAATCAGCTCATGCCTCTACATTCCTGTCCTGTTTGAGTTCCTGTCCTGACTTCCATCAAAGATGAACAGCAATGTAGAAGTATAAGCCAAATAAACCCTTTCCTCCCCAAGTTGCTTCTTTGTCATGGTATTACATCACAGTGATAGCAATCCTAAGTAAGGCAGACATATAGATTGTCAATGTGATCTTGAATTGGAGGGTAAAGAAAAGCATTGGTTACACAGAGGACTGCTGGTTAGGACCAGCCAACTACACAATTCAATAAGCAAAACCAAGAAAGTATGAGTCATCTACAGTCATCACTGCCACCCTACTTCCTTGTCATATTCTTATCTATCCCTGTAAACTGGATCTGTTGGGGATCACTGTGGCAGCACCTAGTAACTACATTTATAATGGCCCTTCTCATAGAAACTAAAAGTTACGTTTTCTCTTTTTATACATTCTTATGAGATTTTCAGTTTGTAGTGCAACTGGGGCCGCACATGTGCAACCCTGCATGTGTGGGGGTCAGAGGGCAACCTGTAGGAGTTTGTTATCTCCTTCTACTGGCATGAGTTCCAGGGATGAATTGCAACCCAGGCCTGGTAGCAAGTGTTTTTATCTGCTAAGCCACTTCAGTGGCCTAAGTCTATGGTTTCTCAGTTTATCTCTTGGTGCTGCTGTGGGCAGATAGGTCAGCACCCTGCTTTCTGTCTCTACTTTAGAATGGTGTAACATAAGTTTCCTGATTTGGGGTATAGTATTCACATTGCATACACAAGGCCTTGGATTTGATCACTAGCATTGAATTATAAGCTAATTAAAATATCAAAGATGTTTCTGGATAACTCTATTGTAGTAACTCATATATACTAGCAATAGTCCTTTTGTTTCTTTTTTTCAATACTTGTTTTATTTTGTTTATATGAGTGTTTTGCCTGCATGCATGTGTACCATATACATGCTTGATGCCTGAGGAGGTGGTGAGTCTCTATGTGTGTCCTTTGAAATTGAACCCTGGTCCTTTGAAAGAACAGCAAGTGCTCTTAACCACTGAACCAACTCTCCAGTCCCAGCAATAGTCCTTTAAGAATGATGTGCAAAGCCTTATTATTGAACAGTCCAAACATCACATCTATCAGTGTCTCCAGTCCCACTTTGCTATGACTGAGCAAAAGTGTCACTGTCTAGGTAAGTTTCTTAGTTTTCCCAAGTTCGTGTGTGTGTGTGTGTGTGTGTGTGTGTGTGTGTGTGTGTGTGTGTGTGTGTGTGTGTGTGTGTGTGTTCTGATCAATGGAGGACAAGACAGACAAATCAAGCTGAAACTGACTTGAAAACTTCTTCCCTTCTTCCCTACTGGATAGCTTTCAGGCCACTGGAACATATTATGTGGGGTGTTGCCAGAGAAATCCATCAATTGCATTACCCAGTAGTGAATACTGACATACTATATAAGATGTACTCATGTGAAATAGTGGCAAGAAGGCTATGGAGGCAACCAATAGCTTTCGAGTGGAATCAGACAGGCAACTTTAAAAGATCTTGGAGAGGTCTCAGCTGTGGTGCCCAGCATAGTGATATAACAAGTATGCAGTTCTTGCCTAGTGGAACTGAAAGGTAAGAGGTTGTGGTTTTAGACAACTTGTAGCATTGCAATGCAGAGGGGATTTGTCTTGTTCCTACACTTGAGGTGACTAACCCTCTTGGTTTTCCTAGGAATAAAGGACATTACCAGACATTTCATTCCCAGAGACAAAATGGGAAAATCCCTATGAATGGGAAATAAAAGATTTTTGTGGGTGGACTGGGGGCAGGTGGGGTAGGAACAGGAGGGATGGGGGAGATCAAGGGGGAGAGTACGAAAAGAGATGACTGGAAGGGAGGTGCATTTCAGGGTCAGGTATAAGGGAATCTCCCAGGAATCTACAAATGACTCCAGCTTAGACTCCTCGTAATAGGAGATACACAGCCTAAACTGGCCATCACCTGTGACCAGGCAAGACTTCCAGTGCAGAGATTAGGACATCAATCCAGCCACATAACCTTCTACCTATAGTCTGTCCTGCTAATGGGATGTGCTGGGTTAAGGATGGCACAGAGGTTGTGGGAGTTGCCTACCAATGACTGATCCAGCCTCAGACCCATGCCACTAAAGTGCTCACTCCTAACACTGCCAGCAGGCCCAGTATCCAGAGGCTGGATGGCTCTGAGACCTAGGATAGAACCAAACAGGACTGGAGAAAGAAAAATGTCAATGTAATGATGCCTAATGATATCAGAGAGTCTTCATCAAGCAACGGATGGAAACAGAGAACTACAGCCAACTATTAGGTGGAGGGTCTCTGTGGAAGAGGGAGAGGAAGAATTGTAGGAGCCAGGGGGTCAAGGGCACCACAAGAAACAACTAACCTTGGATCATAGTTGCTCACAGAGACTGAACTAACAACCAGAGAGCCTGCATGGGACTGCCCTTGGCCCTGTGCATATATGTGACAGTTGTGTAGCTTGGCCTTCTTCTATGACTCCTAAAAGTGGAATCATGGACTGTTGTCTGTCTCTGACTCTTTTGATAGCATTTGGGACCCTATTCCTCATACTGGGTTGCCTTGCCCAGCCTTAATACAAGGGAGATACTTAGTTTTACTGCAACTTGATATGCCATGGAAACTGTGATCAGGATGCAAAATAAATATTTTTTTAAAGATCCACCTGGGAATTTAAAATAACATGGAGAACACAAACATCTGAGAAACAAAAGGTAGACCGCAATTGTGTGTGAATAATGAGAGGCAGGACTTCCCAGGCCAAAGAAACCCTGAGGATTTTAATCAAATGGAAAGGGTATGGAAATCCATACAGAAACAAGCCACCTTGGAGCCTCAGAACCAGGGTGCTGCTTACCTTTAAGCTTCCACGTGACTGCTGATATGGTCAGTTCTCCTAGGACACATCTTTCCTTCTTACTTGAACATTACAGGACCATAGGCTGTTGTTGAGTGGACAGACACATGGCAGAGGGATGTGAGGAAGCCTAGGTTCTAAAAGGTAAACTATCGTTCCAGGGGCTAGATCCAGAGCCCAGCTTCTCAAGTGGCCTGTCAGATATCAATGTTCAAGTTTTCTTTGGTTCTGGGCCTACTGGTATCTGAGAAGTTGACCTGTTTGATTTCCTTGGGTCCATGTTGACCCCAGCCACCAAGAAACTACATAAATGGTAAGTCAGAAGCAGCAGCCCTGCTTGTTCTCAGAGATCAGGTTTGTGTCAATTTCTTTATTGGATGAGCTTATGGTTGGTTCCAAATGGATCGAAGCATACGTTGTTGTGGGCTGCGCATTGTGAATGGTTGTCAGACACTGAGAATAAAGTCTGAAATGAAGCCGGTGAGGTTCTCGCTCATCAAGCTATATGACGCTGCTATGACAGAGAGCAATGGCTGGTTTTCTCCAACATAGAAAAGTGCTTCAGCACTTCCATCAGTGAAACTGAAAGCAGAGCTGCAAGGATGCTTATGAGCAAAGCAGAGAAACCATACTTACCTGAGGCCAACGAAAGAGTTGCTTGACCAAATCACTAACCAGTAGTTAGCCAGGAAATTATGAATGCTCTTGTATTTTAGCCTAAATTTAAATCCTTTTTTCTTAAAACACCTTAAAAAATTACAAAAAGATGTAACATTAACACCAAAAAAAGCTATTACATATGCAAATGGTCTGTGACAGGAAACCTAATGAAGATAGCAGACAACAGGAAGTCTCTTAGAATAGTTGGGAAATGTCACAGCCAGGAAAGGTGGGTGGGGCTGAGTCATGAGTGGAGAATTATCACTTAATGTCTTCCAATTATCTACCAAATGATTCCAGGTGATTTTTTAGTAGACACTCTTTATAGCACATCTGAAAGTAATTAATCCAGGAAGAACGAAATGCAAATGACTTAAAAAGAAATGGCAGCAGCATTCAACACATGCTTGGATTTATTTTTATATTTTTTTATTTTTTATTTTTGGTTTATAGAGACAGGGTTTCTCTGTGTAGCTTTGGAACCTATCCTGGTACTCGCTCTGGAGACCAGGCCGGCCTCAAACTCACAGAGATCGCCTGGCTTGGCCTCCCCAGTGCTGGGATTAAAGGCACGTGCCACCAATGCCCGGCCCATGCTTGGATATTTTATTGGATACTTAGAAGAGGAGATCCTGAGTCATATGGTCCAGAACTGCCCTGCTTCTGTGCAGACTCCAGAAGTATCTGTGGATCTAGAATGAGGACAAGGCTGACACTAATTCTTCAGTTCAAAGGGCACTGTGTCCCATTTGATAGAATGCATCATTTCCCTTTCAACAATTTGGACCAATGGTAAGTTCTCATTTTATTCACATTTTATAGTAATGGCTATTAGATGAGTGCTGTGTGCTCCTTGTATATGTGTTCAGATCTGCAACAAAATAAAATGCATTTTGGACTCCTAGAGGATGGATGCTTGAAGAAGATAGAAAAGGAGAGAGGTACTGATGGCTGGCTCATTAATGCTTGCTGTTCTTGAAGAAGACCTGTGCTACCCAAACACTCGAGGATAGAAGTAAAGTTTGCCATAGAAGATGGGAATGAGGTTTCCTATAGAGAATGGGAGTGGGGTTTTCCATAGAGGATGGCAACCACATCCTGAAAGAAAACTAGCTCTCCCTCTCCCGGCAGCTATCAGTTGCTAATGGGTCCTCAGCTAGGTAGGGAACTTTGTACTGACCTTCCCTCCTTCATTTTTAAAACATTTTGTCTATTTTTTGATAAATACATAAAAACATTGTATTTAGATCAAATCCACTCTGCAACTATTCCTAGATCCCCTCTGCCACAAAGTCCCCACCCATATTTCTGCCTTTAGTAGTTCTAACTAGTGCTGCCTTCATGCTTGTGGGTATGGAGCATCCACTGAAGAATGGGCAGCCCACTGTGGGCCACACCACTCCCTCAGGGACCATCAACTACAAACAGCTCCTTGGATAGGGCTGAGGCCTCATGAGTCCCTTCCTTCTCCAAGATGGAGGGTCCTCTGGCTTGATCTTCTGAGGGTCTTATGTAGATAGCCACTGCAGGGTCATTTCATCATGCCCATCATGCCCAGAAGTCAACATTTGGCAGCAATCTTCCCCAACCTCCAGCTCTTACTATCTTTCTGTTCCCTCTTCCTAAATGGTCCCTGAACCGTGGGGATGAGGGTGTGATAAAGATGTCCTTCTTAGGGCTGAGCACTTCGCAGTCACTCTTTTACTCTTTTCTGTATTAACCACTCCACTGCATAAAGATACTCCTCTGATAAGGATAAAAATTGAACTAGTCTATCTGAAGAAGGATAAGTGTTTAGAAGGCTATTTGATACTATGACCCTTTAGTCAAATAAAAGTAGTAGATCCTATGACGTTACTCTAGTGAGTTTTACCTACAGAAGTGAATAATAAATTATTTGCATACATTCATAAGAAAACTCTTGCTTTCTCACTTCAGCTTTTCATCTCCCTTAAATTTCAAAGGGAGCTCACTCATTTAGATACAAAAGGCAATGAACCAGTGCTCCAGGACAAGTAGATGTTATCTCAAGACAATGTTAATCCTAATTTTATGATCACCAATAACTCATGAAAATGTTCAACAGGTGGTTGAGTTCTGTACCCAAAACCCAATGCATGAACAGGCTTCCTAAAGAAAATTCCTTTAGCAACACCAAAACTGCATTTTCCTTTCCTGGGAGCTGTTTATTTGGGACTGTTATATTGGAGAGAATATAGTGAACTTATCCATGGATAAACCTATGGTATTAGAGAAACATAGACTAAAGGTTTCTAGGGAATATTTTCCTTTCTCTGTTAGATCTGTTATTGTGTCACAGTGAGGGTGAGAATGGAGATGTGTTTTTCTTTAGAGTGTGTACAAAGCAAACACTCACCTATAAGAAGGAAAAATCCCTGAAGGGTATGCGTGAAAGCTTCTAAGACAAAGTGATTTGATAATCTATAGCATAACCTTACCTGGAGGCATTTGGTGAAGGTGAAAACCAAGGCACTGATGCACTGCTGAACTGTAGTAACAGGAGCAAAGCTGAGCATAGTGAAGAATCTCTCTGATGGAAACAAACCATGAAAACAACACTCTGGAATTCTCAGGTTGTCACATAGCTAATAAATAAATACATAGCAAGTATTCTAAGAGACAAGATCATCATGAAACAGAAATCACAAAAGGCAAAAAGATGTAAAATTAAAACGATAATTGGTTGACACTGGAATTAGCAGGCTAGGATTTTAAGATAATTATGTAAGGGTTAATCAAGATGACTAAAATTTTAATGACATTAAGGGAGAAATAGGAAAAGTCTGTTATGTGAAACTAGAAAATGTCATCTTTTGGGACTCTACCCACTGATCTGTGAGATGTGATCTCCAGGCTGATACTATTAGAAGTCAGTTAAGTTTGAGGTACATGTCTACTGTGTCTACAAGCGGGCTGTGTTGGAAGAATATCTCTGTACTGCAAGAGAAAAACACAGACATGCCCTGTGCTGATTGTGAGGACAGAAAACTATTTGGGAGGGAGGGTGTACACATTCTAGACTGTTGGAAATTTTAAATATCCAATTATTAAAATGATCACTTATGATTAGCAAAGACCAAAAAGCTACATAATCTTCTAAATCAATGCAGAAAATTATTTAACAGCAACTACCCCTCATTTATGGTTTAGAAAATAATTCTAAACAAATTGTGCAAATACACAGGTGTTTAAAAATACATACATCATTTGCCTGATAATTATATTTTTAAATGCAAAAGAAATCCTTAGGGCTTATTGTTTATCACAGTCTTGATTTCAAACTTGAAAATTCGTAGGCATTGTATTAAGTGAAGTCTAAAATGAAATATTTTTAAGAATTGAAAGGGGAAGAGCAAAGTATTCTTATTTCAAAATCATTAGGCATGACACCAAAAGGATCCAAGAAACAATGGAAAACACTCAGAATTTTTAACTCAAAATAGTATGCAGTTTTGCTAGCCTTGATTTGGTTTAAAAATAATATTTTATGTAGAAATCAACAGCATTCTTTTGAGCCAGCAACCATCAGTGAGAAAAGACTTTCTGATAATTGGTTAGCATGTGAATGACATCAGAACTCCTTAAGAATAAAGTTTGTTTGAATTGTAAGTACAGAATGCTGATATAACCATTGGGGGAACAGTTAAAAGGAGAACCTCCCCTAAAATGCACCCAAATATTGTGATAAACAGTGGCATAAATCACTAGAGGAAAATATGCTTATGAGTGCAGTATGAAAAGTTAGTTATCATATTCCACACTATTAAAAATGAATGTCATCCCATTAAGCTGAAAGGTAAATAGTCTGTATTTTCAGTGAACGACACTTATGAGAGCTTATGTACCATGTTAAGAAAGATTTTCAAGGTACAGTTTTGGAAAGAACAGAACAAAAAGAACTCGGCACAGGGATATAGAATGCAGGGCCCTGCCAGGAAAGTGCAGAAAGCTACATGTTCACACATAACTGGTGAGAATTGGGGATCCTTCCTCTACATTTAATTATGTTTTAGCTGTAGCCCTCTCTGATCATCACAGCAAAAGATTAGTGAAAGCAACAATTTGGCCTTGGTCATTCACAGAACTGATTTTCATTGTTCATGTTCAATTCCAAATGGGGAAATTAAAAAGTAATCATGAGGAAATAATGAAAATTATGTTGAAAATATTTTACAAGAGAGGGAGAAATGCTACTCCATGGGCAGAGAGCTTCTTAAACACCACAGATCTTAATCAAAAAACAAACAAACAAACAAACAAAATTTGTTGTAAATTCTCTTGTAAAAATTCACACTATTAATAAGATAACCACTCCTATTAATTTAGTCCATGTCTAATAGTACTTATAATTTTTTTGTTTTGGAGTAAATTATATATGCAAAGATTGCATCTATTAAACCTTTATGAAGATATGTTGCAAAGTAATAGGCAGTAATAACTTGTCCAAGATAGATTAAGTTTTGCACTACATATTCTAATCTACATACTTCTGACAAGCTTATCTATTCCTTCACAAATAATGGGAGAACATTAAGTAGTTTTCTACTAATAGAATAAAGCTTCCTTCCAAAACTGAGCAAATATGCAAAAGAAAGCCTAAAATTGCAGTCCTGGCTTTTGCTGTGTAACTAAAAAGAGTAATTGAGAGAGAAGTGCTTACAAACTAATTATATACTTTTCTAAAACTCTGCTGTTTAAAGTGTAGGACATGTCTAGCCTGACATCTACAAAATCCCTATCATTAAAGGGAAGGAAGAAACACAGTCTGAGTTAGTCAAGACTTGTGTGCACTTGCTCAAACTCCTCCAAGCTTCAGTGCGAACATCTGTAAGAATTAGTCTGAAATAGAAGGTACAAATATCTGTAATCAAAATTTTGAATATCTGATATTTAGCCTGTCCATGGTATCTTTTGTTTTCTAGCATTTCTTATTACAAACATGACAGTATAATTCATCTTTCTCTTAGCCCAGTGACCCAAGCATGGCTAGAATCAGAAAATTCTCTATCTCTATATAGAAATATTTCAGCTTGTACATTGGATAAGAATTATTAATTTACTCATTTGTTTGAAGTATATTTTAATTGGTAAATGTATCATCCATATACTGTTCCAAGTGTTGAGCTGTAGAAGATAGGGAGATCCCTGCATTCATAAAGTTTTGTTGATAATGTTTTGAAGTTTAGCCACTATGAGTGTAGTATCTGCATAATTAATTCTACAAGTGTGAAAGAAACTAGCAAGTGATTCCATCAACCTGCAGACAGATGTGCTCTACTTAGGCACAGGGAAAGTTTGATTTGCTGGCATAGTGTGCTACCTATACAGAGTCACATTGTTACCAAAATGGAACTGGAGATATCTAGAACTTACTCAGCCCTGAGAAAAGTCTTTAGATTCAGTAATTGCATTGATTATCATATATTATTTTGTAGAAAATTTGGCATTTAATGAAGACATTTAAAATATTAGTCATATTAGCATATCTAATTAGAGAATCTATTTAAAGGTATCAGTATGTGCCTAGACTGAGCACAAAGACACAATAATGAATAAGGCCAAATTTCCTATGTTTCTTCAACACAGTTCCTTCAACAAGTAAAAATCTAGTAGAAGCAACTGTGTACGAGCACACGTACACACACCACCACCACCACCACCACCACCACCACCATCCTAGAATCCAACTACCATGGGGTCTATGCGCAGACAGTTCTTTACACAGTGACACACACCCATGCATCAGGAACAGTGTTCTACAGCCGTAAACTGAGTCACAGAAGCACAGGTGAGGGGATGGTTGCTGCCATCCTTGTAAAGACTCTGGAAGCCTCATGGAAGAACTGGTTGGTAAAGAGATGTGTACAAAGTCACCAGATTTTGTCATCCAGTGAGGAAGGGGGAGAAAGCAATGTCTTATTTAGATTTTAAATTTTTTTCCATCTATGAATGAAGATGTCTTGAAGCATTCTCTCTCATCACTCGAAGAACTCTTTCCCAGGTATCCCAGCTTGTCCCAAACAGCAACTAACTACAGACATAGCATAGACTTAAGAAAGCAGAAAATAAACACCCCAATCTGCAGAACTGTGAAATACATGGGTATTGTTTTAAATCACAACATTTGAAAACTACTGTTCAGTCTCATTCTGGGGTCATTTATTTTAAGCCAGTCTCTCAAACCCTAAGTGAAAGGGGAAATGAAGCTCGTGCAGCTGAACATGCCAGGAAAGGAAAGCTCAGACTTAGGGATTTCAGGAAAAGCAAGTGATGCAGAGGCGTTTATTGTTAATCACAAATATTTGCAAATAATTATGAGTAATTACCAAGTTGTCCTCCAGTTACGATCAAAACATGATGAAGATGTGAGGGTACGTTGTTAACAATAAGGAAGAGAGAACAGCTTTGGAAGTTCATCTAATGTAAACATGCAAGGGTGGTGGCCATGAATTACTTCATGCAATACTATAAGCACATTTATAACAGGAACTTGAAAAGGATGTTTCTCAGAATTTCATTGTTTAGTTATGAGGGAATTTTGAAAATTGGCACAAAGGTTATCAGTGAGAAGCCTCAGGCATAAACCCTCCAGAGTTGACCTTGTTGGACACAACATCGGTCACTGCACAGCTGTGTTGTAGAGTATCTAATTCGTATTTGGTTTACACATGACTTACTTACTATAGTAATATGTTCTTTACTGGCATTAAGCATTCTTTAAAGACTGGCCTAGCTCAAGTTTAGTTTGTTTCATCCTTAAGTCCTGGTTACTCTGTTTTTGATCATGGGTGGATGCTGGAAAGGGACAACTTCGTGATGCTGAGGAGACATAGATGTAGGTGTGCTGCTCCTAGACAAACATTTCACTCTGAAATCAGTGCAGGAGAAGTGAGTTCCAGGGGCTTTGTGTGGCATCACTGCATTTTCTCCTCTGCAGATCCGCTGTTTCCTTAATGCTCCTGTGAGCTGCTTAATCAACCCCCTTAACTCTCAAGAGCAGCACCCACACTTCCTCTAATTACAGCAAACATGCATGACTCAACAATAAACGTCCCTGTCATCCCCTTTCCTAAAATATCACATCTATTTCTGCTCCTTCCAATGTATGCTTACCCTTTCCTTTCACTCAGATAAGACTTAAAGACTGATGTTTTAAATGGCCTTAAAAATCGTCTCATTGTGCACCATCATTTTCCAGACTAAAAGGCATTGTGGGAGCCAAATTAATTAATTTAAAGGTACCCATTAAAAACTGACCATTTTCTATCAGTCAGTTATAGACTGTGAGTGTGTTTGAGTGCAAGGGAAATGCTTTTTGCTTTTTCTTGCTGAAGACATTGAGTTGTCAGTGACTTCTAGAGCTAAACACACTCCCCTATTTCTTTCCTACCTCTACTCATTCCTACTTGGTCTCACCTCTTTTTCTGACATTTCAGGCCTTGAGTTCTCAATTCTGCCTTCTCTGAACTCAGTCCTTAAGTGACCACACACAGAGCTCTGTCCTCAACTCCACACTTCCTGCTCACTGCCAGAGGCACAGCCCCCTCTGTCCTCACTCTCCTGAGAATGGCAGCTTCATGTATCCTTAACAGTAAGGAGGCAGAGGTTCAAATGTCAAAAGCAGAATTTCTATCACCTCTCCAAGTGAACATATTTCTCAATCCATGTTTCTAGCCCAATAAAGACACTTCCATTCACATACTTTTGGGGGGGGGCAGAAGAAACTAACCTACAGAATCACCCCTTTCTGGTAATACCTCAAGCATGATATAAGAAAAGTTTTGGGTTCTTTTCAATGTGACAATGCTGATGCAAGCCAACATCATATTACCTGTACTTCCGTGTCCCCACACAGCTCCTGGAAGATGCTCACCACTTAGAAATCGCAAGCTGTCAAGTATATCTCAGCTCTACTCTCTCCACACAGTTCCCTGTCACTTGTAGATGGGATATTTTAATCTATCGTCAGGGATATACTTCTGTTGTTAAAACTTGCCTAGCATGCACAACACCCTGGATTGAGTTGCCAGTACCTCCTAAACCCAATGTGGTAGTGAAAAATAAAAAGTTGTTTATCTCTACCAGGGCTTTCAAGGTAATGCATGCTAATCTTTGAAGGCGCCCTCCCTCCCCCACATACACCACCATCTTTGAAATGCCTCACTGTAGAGCCTTTCTGGATGTTTTTCCCTCTGTTTAAAGTTCTTTGCTCTCTGACATTCCAACAGCTGCTGGGTCAGATAATTAACACTCCTGTGAGTTTCTCCCACTACTTGGTAAGAACTTTGCTGACTGTGAAGTCTAAAATGGCACCCCAACTTTTCACCTTCCTGCCATAGCTAAAATGGCACCCCAACTCTTCACTTTCCCTGGCTGCCTTGGCTAAAATGGCATCCTGACTCCTCACCTTCCTGATTTCTATTTTCACTATTAATAATAATGATGTGAGAATGTCATAGAAGCCTGAAATCATCCTGCAAGCCAAATCCAGAGGACTCTGTGTCATAGGTACCATAATACTGGCCTCACTATGAGCCACTGGCATCTGGATCAATGGTCTGTGTCTGAACATGGAAGTTGTGATGTATGAACGGGCTGGGCACCTCTTCTTCTAGCTCAACTTTCTGGAGAGAATGCCTTTGCCATAATCTCAACAGCAAGGGAGAATGAATTGATACCCAATAAAGGTCTCTGGTCCAGAGCCCAGAACTTTTAAACTTTCTGTCAATCTTCATATCCTAGCATCTACTTTCTTCTTTATACAGTAAGCACTGTCATGTTTCATTGTGTTCTGAAGTGAACAGTCAGACTACCTATGAGCACTGTGCTGTTCCACACACTGAATGGGTTACAGATGAGGCAGGAGTGCAGGACTGAGATAAAATTCGTAACACATAGTTTAAGGCAGAAAATAATAACTTCCACAAGATAGATACATAGAATTTTATGGAGCTCAAAATGAGTTATAAATCCCATCTCAACACAGTCAGGAAAAGTTTCAAAGAAATGGAAATTTTAGGTTTTATAAGAACATGGGTTCTCAAGGGAAAAAAAGTAAATATTCCTAGTGGAGAAATATCATAAAGGCAACATATTTATGAACTGGGGAAAGAGAAGAGGGAACCACTGCTAGCTAGATCTGTGCCACTGCCCCATTTGCATAGGGAATTGACTCAAGGATCTACCCTGGACACTCAAGGCTATCCTAAATAAGGTGGTATTTTTACATTAAGTCATCTCTGAATTACTTAAGATACCTGGTACAATAAATTACTATGCAAACATTCATGTTGGACTATATGGAGACAAATGACATGAAGAAAGTATGTCCATGGTTAATAAATACAAGGCATCAACTGAATTTTCAGATATGGTGCCCATTTTACAACAGAGCCAACATGAACATCACTAAAAAGATTAGTTGGGGATCTAAGTGTGGGAGATGTTGAAGGCCAAGCAGAAAAGTGATTTTTCACTCTAGAGATAATAGAAGTTGTTATAAATCTTTTTATGGTGTGTGCATGTGTGTGTGTGTGTGTGTGTGTGTGTGTGTTTTCATGAGCACATGGGAGGTCAAAAGACAACTTGCATAAGTCATCTCTCTGCTTCTACCATATGGGTTCAGGAGATTAAACTCAAGTAGTTGGGCTTAGTGCCAAGCTTTCTTATCCACCTAGCCATCTTGCTGACCCTGCTAGTTTTAAATGTGGGTTTTCAGTTAACAGAAAAAAACATCAGTTTCAATCCTACAAGACCATCATAGGATGGGTCTGTTGGACAAGTAGAGTCTGAAGCTGTGCTGGGTTTGGATCTGGGATGTCTCCTAAGTGTCCACAGAAAGGCCTTGCTGCCCAGCCTGTGATGCTGACTGGAGGTGGTGGGACTGTAATTGGTGCTGCCTACTGGCAGAAGTTACTTCACTGAGTTCACATTTGATCATTGCTCCATTTCCTGCTTGCCATGAGAAGCACAGAACCTTTAAAAGATTATCATTATAGAGGGAGCCATTATAGGTTTAAAGAGAATTCTGGCACTAGGGAAATGTCTAGAGATCTACGAGTTTGACCCCAACTAACAATCTAAACAATAGTTGAGAGGTTACTTTAAATACCCTTCCCCAATAATGAGATTGATGACTACTTTATATGCCATCCTACAGCCTTCATCCAGTAGCTGATGGAAGCAGACGAAGACACCCACGGCTAAACACTGAGCTGAACTCTGGAATCCAGTTACAGAGAAAGAGGAGTAATGAGCAAAGGGGTCAAGACCAGGCTGGAGAAACCCACAGAAACAGCTGACATGAACAAGGGGTTGCTCGTGGACCCCACACTGATAGCTGGGAAACCAACATATGTCTGTTCCAGACCCCTGAAGGAGGATGTCAGTTTGGAAGTCTGGACAATCTATGGGGCCCCTGGTAGTGGATCAGTATTTACTCCTCATACAGGAATGAACTTTGGGAGCCCTCTCCACATAGCGGGATAGTCTCTCAGCCTAGACACCCGGAGGCGGGGGCGGGGGGGGGGTCTAGGTCCTGCTCCAAATGATGTGACAGACTTTGAAGATTCCCCCATGGAAGACCTCACCCTCCCTGGAGAGCAGAAAACGGTTGGGATAGGGGTTCAGTGGGGGGCAGGGGATGAGGGGAGGGAGAGGGAACTGAGATTGACATGTAAAAGAAGCTTGTTTCTAATTTAAATAAAAAAAGAAAAGAAAGTTCAGTGCATGTATTCTAACTCTAAAGTCAGCAACCTGTGCCCTGCAGCACATTCCTTAACCTCTGTCCATCTCAATTCATCACAAAAACTGTAGTTATAAAAATCACAGTAGTCTATTTTTGTGATGACTAGTAATAATAAATGCTTTCCAGAAAAATTCCTTCAGTAGCAGACTAACCATAGTTATTTGAACATATCTATTGCTGCTAAATTAACTGTACCACAAATGCATATATTTTAACTGTTCACAAAAATACCAATCAATTTCTAAAAAGTCATAAATAACTGTAAATAATTATTATGTTAGTATTTGATTTAACTATTACTTTTCTTCTACACATTATCTGTAATTCTGAATATAAATTTATACTACCTCTACATCACTACAGTGGGAAGGATTGTTGGAGAGGAAGTAGAATTATGAACCTGCATGAGGGTATGTCCCATGACTCTCAGTAGCTTCCCCACTGTGTGTGGGCAGTGACTTTATGTATCACTGTTCCCTTGTTCCTTAATAATTGGTGCCATCCATTTTCAATGATCACTGTGTGTATATCTGCTGTAGTACAACTTAGCATTCCCTCACTGCTACAAATACCTAGACAATTCATTAATAAGGAGAATAGGCTATTTTGGCTTCAGAAGTTTTGCTTGTAATCTTGTTTACCTGTTGCTCTAACACAATACATTGTTTTGGGAGGGCATGTGATAAGGGCAAATTTGCAGCTTGAAAGTAAGGAGAAAGAGAGGACAGACTCTTTCTGTAAGTAAGGAGGGGTCTTCACATCCTCTTCCAAGGCAAAGCTCCAGTGATATAATTTCCTTTTCTTAGACCCCACTTCTTGAATTCTGAGAAGAGCCAGCTGTCATAGCCTCAGAAAAGGTACAAAAGGACACTGTTATTAATTATCTAGGGGCTAAGATTCTCCCTCATACAGTTATTCCTCAGAAGATAAAGATTAGAAAAGATAATTTAAAAACTCTTAATGATTTTCAGAAGTTGTTGGGAGATATAAATTGGATAAGGTGTTATTTAAAATTACCTAATTATGAGTTGAAACCATTGTATAATATTCTCAATGGTGATTCAGCGTTAGATTCACCTAGGCAGTTAACCGCTGAAACTAGAGAAGCTTTAAAGAAAGTGGAGACAGAATTACAAAATGCCAGTCTTAAATGCCTAATAGAAAACATGGATATTCTTTTGTGTGTGCTCCCAACATTCTCTCAGCCTACAGCTTTGCTGTGGCAAGATGGTCCATTACTATGGATTTATTCTAAATCCTCCCCAGGAAAAACTATTGAATACTAATCTGCAGCGGTTGTTGACTTGGCTCAAAATGGGATACAGCAATGCCTTCAATATTTTGGGAGACTACCAAATAAGATCATAATCCCATATACTGCTCAACAAGTTAAGATCCTTTGTGGAACTGTGGATGATTGGGCCATTCTGCGCTGCGGATTTTCAGGAGAAATAGATAATCATTATCCAAAACACCCTCTAATGTCATTTTTTAAAGAACATACGGTCATTTTTCCTAAAATGACTGCAGCTGCTCCTATTGCTGGAGCCTCAAACATTTTCACTGATGGATCCAAGATGGGCTGTGGAGTCTATATGATAAAGCATCAGGATCCAATGCAATTTCATTATCATCCTGGCTCCCCCCAAATTATTGAATGTAAAATTGTCCTTGAAGTGTTTAGAAATTGCCCGTTCTCCTTTAATCTGATTTCTGATTCAGCATATGTAGTGAATGCTGTTAAGGCCCTGGAGGTTGCAGGACCTATCAAACCTAATAGTACAGTTTGCATACTCTTACTGGAGTTGCAAAAGTTGATCTGGCATCGCAATCAGAAATTTTTTATATAACATATTAGGGCTCATACCAACTTGCCTTGACCTCTATCAAAAGACAATGAGGTCGTAGATCCTGTACTAGAGGGGAATATGTATTTTTTGCTTCCCCTGTGGAGAGGGCGCAGCAATTTCACAAACAATTCCATGTATCTGCAAAAACTTTGCAGCAAAAGTTTCAGCTATCCCGAGCAGAGGCTAGACATTTAGTATTGAATTGTCAACAGTGTATAACCTTTTTGCACCCCCCTAGTGTGGGGGTCAACCCCAGAGGGCTATTGCCCTTGAAAATTTGGCAAATGGATGTAACCCATTTTTCAGAATTTGGAACTCTTAAATATATCCACGTGTCTGTGGATACCTGTTCAGGCATCATCCATGCCACCCCTATGAGTGGGGAAAAGGCTCACAATGTCATTGGACATTGCCTTGAGGCATGGGCTGCCTGGGGAAAACCTCAGCAATTAAAAACTGACAATGGCCCTGCTTATACAGCTCACTCTTTTACCTCCTTCTGTAAGCAGATGGAGGTCCAATTAAACCATGGCCTACCTTATAATCCCCAAGGACAAGGAATAGTTGAAAGAGCTCATTGCACACTGAAAGAATGTTTATTAAAACAAAAAGGGGGAATAGGCCATGGTAGAACACCAAAGGAACAATTGTCCTTAGCTCTCTTCACCTTAATTTTTTAAAATTTGGATTCTCAAGGCCTTTCTGCTGCAGATAGGCACCAGACTCAGGCACCTTCTCAGAAGGGCTACGTAAGATGGAAAGATATCCTTACGGGTCTATGGCATGGACCAGACCCAGTGTTAGCATGGGCGAGAGGTTCTGTTTGTGTTTTTCTCCAGGATTAGCAAGACCCGGTGTGGATTCCAGAGAGACTAACGAGGCGGTGCAACAAACAAGATGAAGCCTCCGATATTGATCCTACTGCTGACCTTGACAACTCCGTGGCTAATCCAGGCCAGAGAACAAATCCTGTGGGCCATAGCAAAAGCGTGGCCAATTCCCTTGCCTGTTCATAGCACATCTAAAGTTTTGCCTGTTTTCTTCTCTACTAGTTGTGATTTGGGTCTGCCTTGTGTAAATTTAGACCCTGACACTGCCCAGTTTTCAGCCACTAATATTTCTCTCCATGGAGCATTATGCTTCTCCCTCATTAATAGTTCTAATCCATGCATTTGGATGAAAAACGGTTCTGTTGGCAATTGGCTTGACCCTCTTACTCATAACCAGATCTCAAGCGCTATGCTCACCGAAGTCCTGACCCAGGCTAGTTCTGGCTCCGGCACTGGCACAAATGGGACCACGGATGTAAATATTACTACACTTCTAATGCTCATGGAAGGGCTTCGACCTAATTCACATTATGATCAATTCAATTCCACTGCTCCTCAGGTGTTGCCGTATTGTGACCCCAATCTGGGGTATCCTCCTCATTGGACGCCTTGCCAGAGCACTGACCAGAAACTTAAACAGATAGCTCCTGGTTTTGAATTTACTCCCCCTCTTGGCAGGTATCAGTATAACCTAACTCAGGGAGGTTCCCAAAGAACAGGCAGTAAAAATACCTGGCCATGGTTTCAATGGGTACTATCCAATGAGCGTGGAGCATTTACTTCCCTTGAACCTTTTGCGGTTCTCCAGAATCTCTTCATAAGACTTCTTAATGTTTCTGGTACTAGGGATGAGTAGGGACTTTCTCTTAAGAATCTATCAGTACATAAAACTTTGAATAATTTCACTGTTCCAGCTAGCCCAGTATGTTTAAAAGCTCCCTTTTTCTTTCTGCTCTCTAACGCTACTAATGCTACCAAAGAAGTGATCTCGTGTAATTCAACTAACGTCTCCTGTATTGCTAGTCAATGTTGGAATGGTTCTGCTAATACCGCAGTAGTGATGAGGGTTCCTACGTATGTTTCTATTCTGGGTTAAAGTGAATACAGGAATATTTCCCATTATGTAAATCATCAGAACCAAACGGGATTTTGGCATAACTGCAGCATTGGCTACTGCCATAACCCTTTCTGCAGCAGCGGCTACGACTGCTGCCGATGCCATGGCTGCTCAGGTACAAACAGCTGAGACGGTCAATGACATTGTGGAAAAAATGGCCACAACATTAACTACCTTAAGATCTATTGATGTCCACTTAAAAGCTGGCCTTCTAACTGTGAACCAAAGAGTGGACCTGTTGCAGGAGCAAGTGGATGATTTAGTAACTTTAACTTCCATAGGATGCATTCATTCCTTTTCTTCTTTGTGTATCACCTCCAGATTGGCGAATAATTTCACAGAGAACAGCAACCTGAGTTGGCAGCTGAGTGCTTACCTTCAGGGAAATTGGAGTCAACAGTTAGAGAACCTGACAGACACCTTAACACAACAGATTGTTGCTGTGAATGCTACACGCCTGTACCTGCCCGCTGTCGATACCCTCTTAACTACTCTTAAGCAAGCCTTTAGTTTAGTTAAGGAATGGGCTGGTGTGGGGGTTATGCTTTCCATGATGTTGTTAGCCATTTTTGTTTGCCTGTGGTGTCTATGCAGGATCAGGAAGTCGCAAAAATCCCAAGCTGCCATGTTGGTACAGGTCTTTGCTGCTGTGGAAGCAGGACAATCCCCTCAAGCATGGTTATCCATGCTGACAGACAAACAAGTGTCTGTCTCGCCCTTGCTGAGTTAGTGATGCGTATCTGAATCAGTCATGCTCAATGACGGGCACCTACCCTTTTGCTGAGTGAATAAGCATACATAGGTTCCCTTCAACCTAAGACATGAGCCTGTGAGGGCGACACAGTGACTCTTTGACGGGTAAGATAGGGACACTGGGGTTGAACCTAAGACAGAGATGACTGAAATCTGACAACAGATAGATACTGCTACTCCTATAATATTAAAACAAAAAGGAGGAACTGTTGGGAGCTGCAAAGTACTGCGCCTAAAAGATGGCACCAGTTTCTGCCTTCCGCCAGCCCGACGGCAAGTGCACTCTGTGGTAAACAACTCCTAATTTGGTAAAGGCCACGTACCCTCTCAATTCTGCTTGGTGACAACCTATCCTAGTGTGCCACCTGGGCATAGATGATTGGTAGTTGTAGGCTATATCAAGCCCTGTCTTCCTGCGTTCGGGGCCACTTCCTGAAAATCAAGGTTCCCGAATAAACTGTGAGAAGAAGATTCCTCGGTGTTTCGTCGTTCTTGCTGGTCAAGGGTGGACGAGACATTCCAATACTGGCAAATGATTGTGTTGAGCAAGACTTTCTTTTTGCCTCATGTGGATCGGCATTCTGCTGGCCTTCATGGTCACAGAGACCCACCACATGCTCCAGCTTCTTGGGTGGTTGTATTATTCTCAGAGGTTATTATTCTCTCTTTGTGTAAGGCAGATTTTTACTCTGAAAATATACTTGCCTCAGTCAACTTGTAAGAAAGGAGATAGGTTTGTTTGGTTCATGGTCTCAGACATGTTATCACATGTTTTCTTGGCCCTGGTTCTCTGAGTCCACAATCAGGCAGAACATAGTGGGAACATCTTTTGTTTATTTATTTTTATAATTAGACCAATTTTAAATTAGAAACAAGCTTTTTTTAACATGTCAATCCCAGTTCCCTCTCTCTCCCCTCCTCCCATGGCCCTCTACCCCCTATCCTAACCCCTTTCTGCTTCCCAGGAAGAGTGAGGCCTTCCATGGGGGAATCTTCAAAGTCTGTCATATCAATTTGAGCAGGGCCTAGACCCTCCCCCGTTTATTATCGGAGAAGGGCATTTATGGTAGCCTCTTGTATATTACTTAGATTGTTAATTGTGGTCAATCTGGTAGATCTCTGGACATTTTCCTACTACCAGAATTCTCTTTAAACCTATAATGGTTCCCTCTATGATGGTATCTCTTTTCTTGCTCTCCTCTATTCTTCCCCTGACTAGATCTTCCTGTTCTCTCATGTCCTCCTCTCCCCTCTTCTTTCTTCTAATTCCCTCTCCCCTCCCCCCATGTTCCCCATTAGCTTAGGAGATCTTGTCCCTTTCCCCTTCTCTAGGGGACCATGTATGTCTCTCTTAGGGTCCTCCTAGTATCCTAGCTTGACGGTATGGATTGTAGGCTGCTACTACCTTGCTCTAGATCTAAAATCCATATATGAGTGAGTACATACCATTTTTGTCTTTTTGAGACTGAATTACCTCACTCAGGATGGTTTCTTCTAGTTCCATCCATTTGCCTTCGAATTTCAAGATTCCATTGTTTTTTTTTCTGCTGAGTAGTACTCCATTATGTAAAAGTACTATATTTTCTCTATTCATTCTTCAGTTGAGGAGCATGTAGGGGACCTACTGAAACTGAGAAACTTCTGTAAGGTAAAGGACACAGTCAATAGGACAAAATAGCAGCCCACAGAATGGGAAAAGATATTCACCAACACCACATCTGACAGAGGGCTGATTTCCAACATATACAAAGAACCTAAGAAGCTAGTTTCCAAAACACCAAGTAATCCAATTAAAAGTGGGGTACAGAATGAAATAGAGAATTCTCAATAGAGGAATCTTAAATGACTGAAAGGCACATAAGAAAGTGTTTAACATCCTTAGCCATCAGGAAATACAAATCAAAACAACTCTGAGATACCATCTTACTCCTGTCAGAATGGATAAAATAAAAAACACCAACAACAGTTTATGCTGGAGAGGATGTGGGGGAAGGGGATCACTCCTCCACTGCTGGTGGGAGTGCAAACTTGTACAGCCACTTTGGAAATCAGTATGGCAACTCCTCGGGAAAATGGGAATCAGTCTACCACAAGATCCAGCAATTCCACTCTTAGGCATATACCAAAAGCTGCACATTCATACAACAAGGACATATGTTCAACTATGTTCATAGCAGAATTATTTGTAATAGCCAGAACATGGAAGCAGAGAATTTTTATTCTCTCATACATTACATCCTGACCATAGTTTCACTTCCCTCCAATTCCCCCAGCCCCCTACCACTTCTCCTCTCCCCCATCTCCACTGCTTATCTGTTTTCCTTCAGAAAAAGCAGGCTTCCCAGGAATATCAATCAAATATGGCATAACAAGTTACAATAAGACTACACCCAAACCCTCATATCAAGGCTGGTTGAGGCATTCCAGTAGGAGGGATGGGGCCCCATGAGCAGGCAAAAGAGTCAGAGACAATAACCCACTGTTAGGAATCTCACAAGAACTCCAAGATACACAACTATAACATATATTTTGAGACCCTAGCTCGGACCCACACAGCTTCGGTGACTGTCGCTTCAGTCTTTGTGAGCCCTGTGAGCTCTGCTAGTTGATTCTGTGGGCTGTGTCTTCAAACATTCTGGCTCTTACAATTCTTCCCCCTGCCTCTTCCAATGTCTCTTCCAATAATCGACTGTGGGTCACTGTATCTGTTCCCATCAGTAGCTGGGTGAAAGCTCTCTGATGACAATTGAGCTAGGCTCTGATATGTGAGTATAGCAGAATGTCATTAGGAATCATTTCATTACCTTTTATTTGTTTGTTCAGCCAGTCATATGTGGTATTCTAGGTCTCTGGACTATCCAACCTCTGATTCCTGAACAACCATGCTGTATCAAGCAGGGGTTCCCTCTCGTGGCATAGGCCTCTAGTTGGACCACTCATTGGTTGGCCACTCCTGCAAGTTTTATGCCACTTTTTGTAACACAAATAATAAAAACCCAGAGACAGATATTGGGGGTCAAGCTGAAGATCACAGAATCAAAGCAGCCAACCGACTAGCTCTTACCTCTACCAAGGCTGGAAGAGGGATCCTGACCTCAATGTGACTGGAGACTAATTGCCAGATGACTTATTACTGAATGCCCCATTCCTATTTTACATACCTCTCTGAAAAACTGCCATAATGAGTTCCAAATTGGCTGTACAAGTTTGCACTCACACCAGCAATGGAGGAGTGTTCCCTGACAGCACATCCTTTCCAACAAAGGCTGCCATTAGTGTTTTTGATCTTAGCCATTCTGACAGGTATAAGATGGAATTTCAGAGTCGCTTTCATTTGCATTTGCCTGATGGCTAAGGATGTTAAACATTTCTTTAAGTGTTTCTCAGCCATTTAAGATTCCCTCTGTTAAGAATTCTCTGTTTAGATCTGTACCTCATCTTTTCATTGAATTGTTTTGCTTTTTGATGTCTAATTTCTTGAGTCCTTTATATATTTTGGAAATCAGTCTTCTGCCATATGTGGGGTTGGTGAAGACCTTTTCCCATTCAGCCAGCTGCTGTTTTGGCCTTTTGATGGTGTCCTCAACCTCACAGAGCTTTTCAGTTTCATGAGGTCCCATTTATTGTTGATCTTAGAGCCTGTGCTATCAGTGTTCTGTTCAGGAAGTGGCCTCCTGTGCCAACACATTCAAAGCTATTTCCCACTTTCTCTTCTATCAGGTTCAATGTATCTGGATTTATGCTGAGGTCTTTGATCTGAGTGGGCTTGAGTTTTGTACAGGGTAATAGATATGGATCTATTTTCACTCTTCTACATTCTGACATCCAGTTATACCAGTACCATTTGTTGAAGTTGCTTTTGCTATTCCATTGTATAATTTTGGCTTCTTTGTCCAAAGATGTGTGGATTTATGTCTGGGCCTTTGATTCTATTCCATTGATCCATCTGTCAGAGTTTTCTGTTGTTTGTTTTTTGGTTGGTTAGTTGGTTCATTTGTTGTTGTTTGTTTTGGGTTTTTTTTTTGCCAAAACCATGTGATTTTATTACACTAGCTCTGTAGCACAGTTTGGAATTCATATTGGTCATATCTCCATAAACTCTTGTTGTTCAGGATTGTTTTAGCTATCCTGGGTTTTCTTTATTTTTCCATATGAAATTTGAGTGTTATAAGAAAGTGTTCAACATCCTTAGCCATCAGGGAAATAAAAATCAAAACAGCTCTGAGACACCAGCTTACTCCTGTCAGAATGGCTAAAATCAAAAACACCAATGACAGTTTATGCTGGAGAGGATGTGGAGAAAGAGGAATACTCCTCCACTGCTGGTGGGAATGCCAACTTGTACAGCCACTTTGGAAATCAGTATGGCGACTCTTCAAGAAAATGGGAATGAGTCTACCACAAGATACAGCAATTCCACTCTTAGGCATATACCCAAAAGAAGCACATTCATACATGTTCATAGCATGTTCAACCATGTTCATAGCAGCATTATTTGTAATAGCTAGAAACTGGAAGCAGCCTAGAACCCCCTCAACTAAAGAATGGATAGAGAAAATGTAGTACATTTACACAATGGAGTACTATTCAGCAGAAAAAAAAATAACAATGGAATCTTGAAATTTGCAGGAAAATGAATGGAACTTGGAGAAACCATTCTGAGCAAGGTAACCCAATCACAAAAAGACAAACATGATATGTACTCACTCATATGTGGATTTTAGACATAGAGTAAGAGATTGCCATCCTACAATCCACAGTGCCAGAGATACTAGCAAACAAAGAAGACCCTAAAAGAGACAAACATTGTCTCCTGGAGAAGGGGAAAGGGTCACCATGCCCTGAGAAAATTGAGAACATGGGAAGAGGGGGGAGGGAGCTATGACAGTGAGAAGGAAAGAAAAGGAAGGATGCAGAGGTCATGAGGAAGCAGAAATTTTGAGTCAGGTGTAGATTAAAAGAAAGGACATATGACAGGTAGGATTTTAGTTGGGAGGCGGTAGAGGAGGAAGGGAGGGAGAAGGGAACTGGGATCGTCATGTAATTCAATCTTGTTTGTAATTCAAATATATTAAAAAATAAATATAAAACATTTGAGTGTTGTCTTTTCACAGTCTGTAAAGAATTATGTTAGAATTTTGATGGGGATCATGTTGAATCTGTAGATTGCTTCTGGTAAGAAGGCCATTTTTACTATGTTAATCCTATCAATCATGAACATGGAAGATCTTTCCATCTTCTGTTATCTTCTCCAATTTCTTTCTTCAAAGACTTGAAGTTTTGTCATACAAGTCTTTCAGTTTCTTGGTTAGAGTTACCCCAAGATACTTTATATTATTTGTGACTATTGTGAAAGGTGCTGTTTACCTGATTTCTTTCTCAGACCATTTGTCATTTGAATATAGGAGGGATAGTGATTGGTTTTGTTTGTTTGTTTGCTTGTTTTCTTGTAGTTAATCTTGCAACCTGCCACTTCACTGAAGGTGTTTATCAGATGTAGGAGTTGCCTGGTAGAATTTCTTCAGCCATTTACTTATATTATCATATCAATTGCAAACAACAAGACTTTGACTTCGTCCTTTCCATTTTTTCTCCTTTAGATCTCCTTGAGTTGTCCTAATGCTTCATCTGGAAATTCAAGTGCTATACTGAATATATGGAGAGAGTGTATAGCCTTGCCTTGTTCCTGATTTTAGTGAAATTGCTTTGAGATTTCCTCCATTTTACTTGATGTTGGCCATAGGTTTGCTGTAACTTGCCTTTATTATATTTAGGCTTGGACCTTGTATCCCTAATATCTCCAACACTTTTATCATGAAGGGGTGTTGTATTTTTTTCCAAAGGCCTTTCTAGCATCTAATGATATGATTATGTGGTTTACCTTTTTCAGTTTGTTTCCTTCGTGAATTACGTTAACTGATTTTCATATGTGGAATCATCCCTGCATCTCAGGGATGACGCCTACTTGATCATGGTGGATGATCTTTTGTATGTGCCCTTGGATTCAGTTTACAAATATTTTATTGAGTATTGTATCTACACAGAACATGGCTTTTCAAATGCCCATTACCTATTTGAAGAGACACTAAACTTAAAACCCAAATAGTAGTAACCTCAGGAGGATACATGGTTAAGTGACAGGAGTGGAACAACCCTTCCATCAGTTGTCACTACACTACTGCTCTGCAATGGACCCACACAACAACCCAGAATTAGTACCTTAGAGTTCTGCAACTCTAAAATTCAAACGGAATCTCCCTGGATTAGAATCAAAACATGCATAGAGTTACATTCTTTTTGGAGGCTTGGAGGACAGTCTATGGTTATCCCTCTCTATCTCTCAGAGGCTGCCTTCATTCCTTCCTGCATGGCCTGGCCCACCTTCAATCTTAACTGAAGGCTAAGCTTTCTGCCTCCTGTGTCATTCTGATGCTACTTCTGCCTGTCTCTTCTACATGTGAAGGATCAGACTCAGATATTCTCTTAACACAGGATCTTTTAACTCAAGCAAACCTGCAAAGTCTTTTTTTCTTAAGCATTCTAACAAACAAGTGTCCCTGTTCCAAAGACTCCCTTACGCTGACCACCATGATCTGAAAAGTTTTATTGAAGAAAAAAGAAAGGAAAAGAAAAAGAAAGAAACAAAGTAAGGGAGGAAGGGAGAGAGGGAGGGAGGGAAGAAGGGAGGGAGGAACTTATGTTCCTGGATTTGAATGTTAGAGTTCACCTAGACATTATTATCAACTGAAAAATATAGTACTCACCCCTTATCCTTGGAGACTATATTCCAGGACCTGAAAGTATAACACTTTTTTTCTATGCATATATACCTTGATAAAGTTTAATTTATGGATCAGGCACAATAAGAAATTAACAGTAAAAATTGAACAAATATAATATGCAACAATAAGTATAATGTGGATGAGGCAGTCTGTCCTACTTAAACTGGTAATTCAATGTAGCTTAGAGTTATCTGAGAGGAAATCCTCCACTAAGGAATTGCCATGATCAGATTGGCTTGTGGGCATGTCTATGGGGGGTTTCATTATTAATTGATGCATGTGGTCCCATCCTTAGACAGGTGAGCTTGGATTATATAAGAAGGATAACTAAACATTAGCCTGTGTGATAACGGGTCAAAGAGAGCCAGAAAGCAGTGTTCCTCCATGTCGCCTGCTTCAGTTTCCTGCTTGAGTTTCTGCCCTGACCACACTAAGCAATAGAACGTGATCTGAAAGTGACCTCCCCAAAGTAGCTTTTGGTCAGAATGTTCTGTTATAGCAACAGATTGAAGCCAGGTCCTGTCCTTCCTACCTGTCTGTCCCTCACTCTCTCATCACGTAACACTCAACTTTCTATGAGACAATGAGTGCCTAAGTCGTGACAGGAAGTGAAGTGGTGACTTAGGCAGAATGACACAACCCCAGAATCCTGTGACGCTGAAATCAGATAACTGAGTGGAGAGTGACTAATGAGTGGATGAAATGAACTGTGAGCATTTGATCAACAGAGGGATGCTGTGTCTGAGATGAAGTGGTATGGAAGGGTATACCTTTATCGTATTGCTCAGAGTGGCTTGCAATTTTATACTTAGTAACTACTTATTTTTGGTTACTTTTGTGTCATATTTTTAGTTTGCTATGGGATATTGAAGCTGAGGAAAGCACAGATGTGAATAAGACTGTACTCTTCTGTAAAGACAGACAGGAGGAAAGATTGTTATAGAGCAACACAGGTTTGGAGCCAGGCCCACTGCATCAACAGTCTACTAGCTGGCATCACAAATTTACCTAAGCTAACTAAAGTTTCAAGTTCTTTGTTTTCTCATCACCAAAATGAAAGCATCCGGTCACATGGCATCTCTAAATTCTCATTCCAGCCTCTTGGGGAACTACTTCATCCAAATTGAAATTTTAAGACTGGGGAATTAAATGAAACAGAATTTCAGAAAGTGACTAGATTCATTAGGTCTTTCCACAGGTTGAGGCGCAGAGCAGTAAATGGTCTGCGGGAGGAAGAGAGCATCTTTAGTTGTCCAGGCAGCTCCTGGAGATGCAGCTCTGGAGGTGATCACCCGTGCTGGGATGGGCTTTTCAGTGATGCATCTGCCTTCAAGTCACCCATGCTCCTGCAAGCAATCCCACCTCTGTGCTGTGAGAAAAACAAAAAAGTTTCCCTTGTGTCCCTATCTGGGATAATAAACATATATCTCCCTGTAAGTCAGAGGCGAGCCCCTTGAGCATTACACTGATTGGTGTGTCAGTGGGTGTCCTTTAGCTTTCCAAAGATTGATCCATTAAGTTCAAGCAATTTCAAGCCAGCAGGGAGTCCATGGTACAGTCTAGGTGTGAGATGGGTGGCATATGCCTTGTGTTTAAGTTAATCAAAGCCTTGCATTTGTCTTTTGCAAGAGCCATGGCTGGTTCCTTCAAGCCTTTCCATTTCCAACAGGGTTCTTTCCTGTCACCTCTCTTCTTACTTTATGAATCTCGTTTTATCTTCTATTAACACTTTTCATATGATCCAATTCTTCCTCACATATGCCTTCAAATTGTTTCATCAAAATAAAGGAAACAGAAAGATATTAAGGCTGGGCACATTTTATTTGTCTGTGTTGATATTATGTCTTTTGAAACTTGCTATGTAGCTCTCTGTTTTTTTATTTTTTTATTTTTCTTTCTTACATTATTTTTAGTCCCTTGACCTTTAGGGCTTTAATCAAGACATATGGTATTTTTTATTTAAATTTGAAACAAGCTTCTTTTACATGTCAATCCCAGTTCCCTCTCCCTCCCCATCTCCCCTGGCCCCCACCAATCTCCTACCCCATCCCCATTCTGCTCCCCAGGGAGGGTGAGGCCTTCCATGGGGGGATCTTCAGAGTCTGTCATATCATTTGGAGTAGGACCTAGTCCCTCCCCCATGTGTCTGGGCTGAGAGAGTATCCCTCTTTGTGGAGTGGGTTCCCTAAGTCCATTCATGTACTAGGGATAAATACTGTTCCACTACCAGAAGACCCATAGATTGCCCAGGCCTCCTAACTGACACGAATGTTCAGGGGGTCTGGATCAGAACTATGCTGGGTTCCCAGCTTTCAGTCTGTGTATCAGTCAGAGCTGTGTAGCTCTCTGAACACTACCATTTCTTGATGTCAATTTATTTTCCTGCCAGCATCGGCTTCCACAAAACAAATGGACCTAATGATCTAAATTGGAAGTCAATCCCCAGAAGATCTGTAGAGCCTGTGGCTCTTCTGTAAGTGACATTCCTTATTAAAAAAAAAAAAAAGTTTTCTTCTGCACCACTATTAGAAGTCAATTGTCATTGGGCAGTGGTGGCCCACGCCTTTAATCCCAGCACTCGGGAGGCAGAGGCAGTTCGAGACCAGCCTGGTCTACAAGAGCTAGTTGCAGGAGGGCTTCTAAAGCCACAGAGAAACCCTGTCTCGAAAAACCAAAAAAAAAAAAAAAAAAAAAAAAAAAAAAAAAAAAAAAATCAATCGTCTTCCCTTACAGAAGGGGCATAAGTGAATAACCATCATAAATATGTTACCAGGTGGCAAATCCTGAGCAAAAGGGCTAAGAAGTCTGAATTTCAGACAGAGTGGGAAAGGGATGGCCCAGGGAGACTCTGCTAACTCTCTCTAGTGTCTTCCTTATTGATGTCCCTTTTCTGTTCTCTAGACAGTATCCTAGGTGATCTTTATGCCTCTCCCATGGAGACTCCTACATACAAGTTGTCCTCCAGTCCATCTCACACTGTACCTTAAATACCCCATCCTCCTGTCTTTATCACATGTGACACAAAATTCAGAGGCTGCCTCAGTGTGAACTATAGCTCTTTTTTTAGTGCTAATGTACTTATAAAGCATACTTTAATCACATTTGTTTGTTTGTTTTCATGCAGTGGAGTGCATGTACTATGTCAGAGGACAACATGTGAGAATCCATTCTCTCCTTCAAGCTCAGGTAGTCAGGCTTGATAATGAGTATCTTTACGCACTAAGCCATCTTGGTGGTCTTTAGTGAGCTTTTAAATGGTGCTCTCCCCTGTGGCAAGTATGGCTATACATGATCTCTTTCTACATCTCCCCTTCAAAACGTTTTCCTTGCCACTAAGTCTAGATGCTCCATCTCTGTCCTGTCTTACCAGCTCTTTCCAGGAATCTTTGATTTCCCCACTTTGATAAATTGCTGCTTCCTGGAAATGAGACCTGTGGCTTATACTCTGCATTTGTCACAAAGATAATCCTGGGGTTTCTTTTTTCAAAGTAATTTGCTCTTCTGATGTAGCTATCTTTTTGCTCCAGGTATACCCAGGTCTTTCTGAAAGAGGAATGGCATCCTGATCTCACACTCCATGTTCTCAAACCACAGTACAGCCTCCCTCACAGGAGCCCTCCTTACAAGCACCCCTGTCACAGGCGGCCCCTCCCCCTCCCCCATCACAGGAGCTCCCTCACAGGAGACCACCACACAAGAGCTCCCGTCACAGACGCCTGCCTGCCCCCTTCCCCTCCCCCGGTCACGGGCACCCCCTCACAGGAGCCTCCCTCCGGGGCACTTGTCAGATGAGGTCTGTGATGGTTGGGGTGACTACTGTTCGATTTTAGATATGAAGTCCTCATCTATATAAGGCGTGTCTGCACATAAAGAAAATATGAGTGTGGATATTTTATAGTTTAAAAGTCCTTAATTTGCACGGTTCAACCAAGTTCAAAGCCATACTTTCTATGCTTCGGCTTGGGCTCAGAAATGATTCCATATCAGGAATTGACATGGGACTATAATAAACAGTGGCTTACACTACTCAAAATATTGCTGCATGTATTAAATATTGTCATGAAGTATGAATTTAAACATCAGTTATCTCTTAAGCATCTTCTAGATAAGCCCCCTGAAGCTGAGGTCAAGCTTGTCCTTAACAGCATGAAAGCCTATCTCACCTCAGAGGTGTCATGCACCATGCTTAGTAACTGACCATGAATCACACCGATCCTTACTTTTAATGCCTTCCTATTTGTTGTTGTTTTCCTGAAATGATTCTTACCTCAGTGAGAGGCAAGAAGTCACTTTTCAATAACTGCCTTCAAAATTTCTTACTCTAAAAACCCCTTCCCCCAACCCCTTCAAAAACTATCTTCCGCTACTGAGCACGCACAAGCTGCCTTTCTCCATTGTGACCCTCTCTGTCCCCCCACCCCACCCCCACTGCTTTCATTTCTATAATACTCAAATACTCACCAGCCTGGAGAGTTTTCTGAATACTTTTCTTTTGTTACCACTTTCTGTTTGTTTTCATAATGCTGGGGGGAAAACTTGCACATTAAAAATGTTCCGTAAATGTTTATTAAATGTGTGTTTTTAAGAACATATGGAAGTTTGAAACATCTACCACCTGATTCTAGGAATTTATTACCTTAGATGCATCTGTGAATCTTGAAGCCAACAGAAGTTCAGAGAGCCAAGAATGAAGTGAGCAGCAAACATAGTGACAGGAGAGCAAGGTCCTTGAACTGCCTTCCCTCCATCCCTCCTTGGCACCCCCTGTGTTGTGTGATGTTTCACTCTTTTGGATTTTTGAGAGGCCCACCACCCAGCTCCCAAATAAATCACACAGAGAGTCATATTATTACTTATGAGTGCCCAGCCTTAGCTTGGCTTGTTGCTAGCCAGCTATTCTTAACTTAAATTAACCCATCTACCTTTTCCCTCTGGGCTTTTATCTTTGTTACTTCTGTGTTTCTTACTTTTCTTCTTAATCCATGGCTGGTTGGGTGGTTGGGTGACTAACCCCTTGTTCTCTCATTGCTCCTCCTCTTCCTTGCTTCTCTTTCTATTTAGACTCTCTGCCCGTCAACACCACCTATCCTTGCTCCTGCCTCTCTATTGGCCATTCAGGTGTTTTAGACAGGCAAAGAATCACAGCTTCCCAAAGCTGAACACTGAACACATGCAGCACAAACAAAAGTCACACACTATAAAAAAGTATTCCCCAACACCCTTGAGCAGCTCTATTTCACATCCTCAGTAAGGACTTAAACAATAGGTGATGAATCCTGCTTTCGATATGATAACTCCATGAGAGCAAAAGTATTAGCATCCAGTACTGACTATGATGTCACCAGCAAATCATGCTGAGCACACAGAAGCTCTGTCTTACACTACAAGCTCAGCTGTGTGGTGCTTCCGACAGTCTGGTCTCTAAGGTCCACACATCTCATTATCCATGCAGAAGTTATTAAAACTAAATACCTCAAAAGACTTTTTGATGATTCACTAGACACCTGATTCTTCTTTCTGGCAACAATGCCTTAATTCTCATGTTAGTCCATGATTTTCACAAAAGCTGTACATCTATTCACCATGTTACAATAAAAGGGCCACTTTCCCATATATAGGAAGTCTGAAGGGGTTTTGAGTATTTCCCTCTTGGAACATCCTTTAGTTGATGGATATGAGTAGGAGTGCTGACAAACAGCTCTTATATCAGCGCATCCATCTCTTAGACAGGAACTTTCTCAGACCTTGCAGAATGTCTGCAATAGTGGCTCACCCTCCAATCCCACAAACAGCGCTCTGCAGAACATAGCCCTGAATAATTGCAGAGCTTCTGGTACTGAACTGTACCAGCTGGCTTAACTATGCAGAGATTGAAATGAATGGGATGATGTCATTCAGACACCTGGGTATCTTTGAACAACATATGGAGTCAGCGACTTGCACTCCCAGTATTTTTTAATGGCAAACTCATTAACATTTTCAAAAGTAAAATTCTGAGGTGGCAGCATGTTACCCACGTCCATTGTTCAGAATTCCCACCACTTTCATAATAACAATTTATGCAAAACATTTACATATATCCTGAGTAATTAGCAGCTACACCTGGTATGAATTTTTGAAGCACAGGAGAGACTGTGTGAAGTGGAAAATAAGTGAGAAGTGTGTGACTTAACCGGCTTTAAACAACGCTTAATGTCTGAGTGGATGGAGGGAGACCGTGCTCTCTTCAAGATCACACCAACTGCTTAGCCCTTTGCTGCAGGGTGATTTATTAGAGTCACGCATTAGTGCCCGAGAGAGTGGCTTGGAGCACTCCCAGACGGTACGCTGCCTTCTTCTAGCATGTCTTCTTCTCCAGTTTATCTGATTTTATTTCAAGCCGAGATTCATCTTATTGTGCAACAGTTAGAGGGCCATTTTCCGGTGCTTTTATGGATCACGGAATGCAGCCATATTAATAATTAGTTAAAGCTTTTGCAAAGTGATGGTGATTTCTACCAATTACTATTGCAAAAATTCAGTAGAATGAAGAATAATGTCTAGGGGCTGGAGAGACTGTGGAAAGCACAGGCTACTCTTTCAGAGGATCCAGGGTTGATTCCCTACACCCACATGGTGACCCACAACTATCTATAACTTCAGTCCCATGGACTCTAATACCCTCTTCTGACCTCCACAGATACCAAGAATGCATGTGGTGCAACAGACATGCATGCCAGCAAAACACCCATACATACAAAATAATAATTTCTAAATATCAGCCGACAACCAGAGTTCAACAAAGATAGTCTTTCTAGTAACATATAATATATGTGGGCTGGGTTACTACATATATATACCACATATATATGTATTCATATATATATATATATTATATATATATATATATATATATATATATATATACATATTAAATGATGATGCCACAAATACAATTTCGGTAGTCTCAACGAATAAAGAGAGAGTGAAAGAAAATAAGGAAGGGGTAAGACAGAAAGACAGGAGGAGAGGGAAAGAGAAGAAAGGGAGAAGGGAGGATCAGACTGGAGAAGACAAGTATTTACTGAATTATATTCTTACATGGAAAATGGGAAAATTACGGATGTAAAAGATTTTCCTGGGTATAAATTACCATCCTTTAATAAGATATCAACAAATACCATGGATTTCTAAGCATTGGCTTTGGTGCAGTAACACTGCCTAGATAACAACCCCATCTCTTCCTCCCAGCAATGGTATTATAGGTGCACTTCACCACACTTGACTTTATGCCTAGGTTCTGCAGATCCAAACTCAAGTCTTATTCATGCACCAGGCACGTAACTGACTAAGCCAGTCCCCAGCCCATGGTTAATGTTTGTTACTATTGTTCTTGTCTGATAACCTAAAATCTCATTCACCCACTTTTCTGTTCTGTTGGTGGTTGGTTTGTTTTTCTCTTCCTTTTGGTTGATGATTCTATTGCTTTTGTTTGTTTGTTTGTTTGCTTGCTTGCTTGCTTGATTCAATAACAGCCTGTCATTTGGGGTAGATGCTGGACATCCACTGTGTATTACTGTAGAAACTCTGTGTATTATCCACTAACTCTGTGTTCTTTAGTTGGTCGTGGGGCACCTGAATCTTTTCAAGCATTCCTTTGGTTTTGCCATGGCTGATACCTTGTAAGTGGCCTCTACTTGCCTTCTGCTGTGCTTTGGCTCCCGCTCTTGGTCTTTGTTAATGATAAATGCAATTCTAGGCTCTAAAGCTGAACCACTCATGTTCTGGAATCTTACCTCAATGACTGAGACTACAGACTGATTCTCTTGCTGTTTTCCTGAGTTTCCTCTGTACAGCTAGGATAAACCATTGACTCCAGGGTATTTCATATGAACTATCCAGTTGACTTGTAATTCTTTGTCTCAGCACATTTGTTGCTTCAGTTTCAGCTCCAAACTCTATGCCCCTCTCTTCAACTGAGTATGTATTCCGGTTTCTGGTTAGCTTCTCTTTTCTCAAAAGATAAACTAGAAACTATCCGAAGGGAAACAGCTAATAGCAATACAGAAACTACATATATATTCCTCTGTCAAAACATTAACCTTCAAATGGGACTTGTGCTACTTGCTTTCTTCAGCCTTCAAAAA
Source organism: Cricetulus griseus (assembly GCF_003668045.3). NCBI lineage: Eukaryota > Metazoa > Chordata > Mammalia > Rodentia > Cricetidae > Cricetulus > Cricetulus griseus. The sequence continues at coordinate 97,400,045 of NW_023276806.1, forward strand.
ACTTTTAATAGAAACTTCTGGTTTTTATGAATTTTTTTCAGTAGAAAAGATTGTACAATTGATTGTACATCAAAAGTCAGAATATCTTACTTGACTGAATTTTAATTTCATACTGAAACTGACAACAATTGTTGTGATATCATGAACCTGAAAAAGCACTGTGGAATTTGTAGTCACGTTACTGTCTGATCACAGTTCATATACCCCTGGACAAGATGTCTCTTTGTTATGAGGGGGCCCCCCTGCAGTTTGTTGCATAAACCCATTTTTGTAGAAGGTAAGCAAAGCCTGTTAATATACCTGACTGTAACACCAGAAATAAGTGAGAAAGCAGAGAAGAGACTGTACTATATATATATATGGTACAAAATGGATAAAGCAAGATACCATCAGTATCCTGGTGAGGACAGGAATAGTGAGATCTGACTCCAGGATCATCCCATGGGCATGTTGAGAACTTATATTGAGGACAGAGGATATTGCTCAGTGGTGGAGTGCTTGAGAAACTCTGGGGGACTTGAAGATGGGGTTGCCATCCAAAATAGCACAAGTGGGGGAGGAAGAGTAGACATCAATACTCAATGCCTGCAAGCTTAAGGGAAATCATTATTTTAGTAATAGAAAGCTTGACTTGCAACTGGCACTATTATTACCAATGTAACATGCTATGTTTGCAAAAAAAATTAAAATTTCAAAACAAGTTGAGAACAGAGCAGAATACCACTAACCTGAAAAATAAAAAGAAGATGTGATTAAACAGTAAAGAAGGAATTGAAAGTGGGAAACGCCAGCCTTGTTATCACTTGGTAACAAGTGCATTATTATGTCACAACAGAGGATGGTGGCACTGCAGAAGGAATAGATGGGCTGATAGGTAAAGAATTTGTGAAGTCAAGTAGGATTTTGTTGTTTGTTTTAAAGAGCAAAATATCCAATATGTTTTATTAGCAATAACAGCAATGTGGAGACTAGAAGTCTTGCTAACCCATCAAAAACACTAGCTTCTATTTAGAAAACCCTGAGCTAGAGAGCTGGCTCAGTGGTTAAGAACACTTGCAAAGGACCCAGGTTTGTTTCCCAACCCCCATGTCAGGCAGCTGACAACTGCCTGTAACTCCAGCTCCAATAGAATCTGATGTCCTGGATGCCCGAGGGCATCTATATTCACATGTGCATGACCACCCCAACACATGCACATAATTAAAAATAAGCAAATCTTTTTGCCTGTGGATTTTAGGACATCATTGTTTCTTACCACTGAGTAGTACTCCATTGTGTAAGAGGTGTCTTCGTCCTGCCTCAACTAGATGATGGGACAGACTTAGCAGATGCCTATGGGAGACCTTACCATCTCTGTGGAGCAGATGGAAGGGGAGGGAGTGGAGGGAGAGGGAGGAGAGGAGGGAGGGAAACTGGGATTGGAATGTAAAAGATAAATTAATTAAAAATGCAAATATAAGCAAATCTTAATTTTAAAAAAAGAAAGAAGAATCTGCAAATAGTTTAAAGACTAATATTGTGTCTCTGATCACATTTCTGGTATAAATCTCAAGCCTTGGAAGTATACTTTTTCTGTCAGTCATTTGATGTCTTTGTTCAGTTTTATCAAGAGATCTATTTGTGGGTGACAATTTGTCCATTTCACAGATTTCATACACGTTATTCCTACTGTCATTATAGTTTCTAATCCTCACTCCCAAATGTTTCATAAATGCAAATTTCCAAAGCCAGCACTGATTTTTAGGCATGAGTGAAGGCCACCTAGTCCTCAACTCCCAGCAAAGTCAGTCCATAAGTACTTTGCTGTAAGTTAGAAATAATCCATTGGCTGATGATCTATTTGTTGGTAAGACAGATGTGTACAAGTGAGAAATTCTTAGCTATTATGCATCCATGACTCAGATCCCTAAGGCTACTAAAGAAAACATACTAAGACCATAAATAAATAAAAGTCTAAAAAGTAAAACGTAAATAATATTTTTATTTTACAACTAAGTATGAGCTCTGAAAAAGGCATTAAATATATATGCTTACTATCTATAATAAAAATTTGAAAGAGTGAAAAGAAGAAATAGATAAAGCTGGAATTACATTAAGAATAGTTTAACATATTTTGCAATAGAATAGAGATCAAAGATGTGTGTTCATGTGTGTATGTGTACATACCATGTATCTATATGGTAGTTCTATGTATGTATACATGTGTATTATGTATTAAGTGTATTATCACTTATCAATACTACACTATTAGTAACATATTAACAAATGTTAAAGATTTTACAGATATTGATATAACAATATCTCAAACAAAAGAAAGGCATTTCAAATCTTCCTGGAACATTCACTAATATAGATGATAAGCCAGGTAGCAAAGCAAAAGCCAGAAAATTTCAAACAACCAAAACTATTTGATTACAAAGGAGTTAATATAGAAATCTATAACAAACTACAACTAGAAAATCTCTAGTTATTTCAGGAGACACTTCTGAGTGATTAGGAAGAAAGCTGATGGGATAAAGCATTTGCTGTATAAGCACTGTGTACATTTGGCAAGTAAGAAGTCAGGGAGAGTAGCTCCAGTGCTGGGATGATTGACAAATGGATCCCTGAGCAGCTAGTCTAGACAAATCAGTAAGTTTCAGGTTCATGAGATATCCCTTTTGAAAAAATAAGGTAAATATCACCAGTGGGAGACACCTGAAGTCAATCTCTGTCCTACAAAACTCACACACACACACACATACACACACACACACACACACACACACACACACACACACACACACACACACACTCACACATGCACACTGAGTTAAAGCTAGCATGCAAGATGGCATGAGCCAAAAGAGCAATGTTAATAGAAGTAAAATGATTCTCAGTTGAATGCTAGCACTTTATCTAAAGGAGTATGCAAGAGAATTGTACACTTTAAAATGAAGGATTTTTCAAGCAATAAGGTGAAGGGGGTAGATTCAATCCAAGGAAATTAAAAGCCATGAAATAAATACTAATGTAACAAATCAATAAAACAGGACACACATAAAAATAAAGGAAAGCAACAGCAACAACATGGTATTAGCCCAGCATGGCAGACACTTAAATGTCTTCAACATAAACATTCATGGTTTCTCAATTCCTCTAATCAAGAAGGAAATGTGACTAAAACCATCACATGATATGGTCACAGCCAACAGAATGACTTGAGTGAGAAGCAGAAAATGATTCAGATGACATGGGTGCTGGGATGCTCATGGGCTGCCTAATGAAAGTGGAAGTGAGTTGAATGGCTTTGGGGCATTGTTTGGCAAAACTTACTAAGGCTAAACATAAGCTTACCTACAATCCAGAAAATTCGACTCCAGACTAAGCACCTAGCAAAAAATTCACATATGCACGTATCATCCTACAAAGACACATGAAACTCATAGCCCTGTTCACAAGGGAACCACCCAAGGGCCAGCAGCAGTGCTTCTCAAAGATAAATTGTGCAGTGGTGACCGTGGACTGCCATGGAGCAAGGGAAAATAAACTGACTGTGGCTAACTAGATCTGTATCCACAGTAGGAACAAAGCAGCTAGCAGAAAGAACTCGACTTTATAAAGTGTTTATGACATGACTGTGTGTAAGCAGCAAATCCACCAAAACTCAAGGCTATTTACGGATTTTATATTGAAAAATCACATGAATAAAATTGAGGTACTTCAAAGTCCCAGAGGGGTCAAAGCACCCGAAGTGCTACTGTTGTGTGAACCACCAACCATGGTGGCTGTTCCATAGAATTTCAATTCTCTCCCATGTGTTCAAGCTTTCTATACTCTTCAACACACCCAGCATATTTCAGAGTCGAAAGAAATGCTAATAAAGAGAATACTATCCTGTAAAAAACTGTCAACTTAATGCACTTTAAAAGCAAAAATTACCATTTTAAATGATTTTAAAGCTATTCCAGTCTGACTCAGAAAACAGACAGGAGTCTCTACTCCAAACTCAGCCGCAGTTAAAGAAGACCCTTTGCCACCAAAAGTAGGTAGGATGTGAAGGGGTGTTGATTTCAGTACTAAATAAGACTTGTCAGTGCCAACACACTGAAAATATTACTAGGGAATTAGTGAGCACCATCCAGAAAACTGCAGCAAATTGGTTTTTTCTCATGTGAGAAATTGAAGTACTACAGGTTAAAAGAAGGCTCTGCATTATGCAAGGGCCTGCTGTGGACATGGACATCTTCAGCTTAGAAACTTTCATTTTACCCTCATTGTACAGTCCCTGAATGTGTAAATGGGAACTGGCATGGTTAGGTTTGCATTTTGGGTAAATTAATCTGTTGGCAATGTGGAAACCTAAATATGAAGTGTTGAATGGCAATAGATTTTTTTATTCTAAATCAAACTGCAAAAAAAGTTAATATCTTCTTCTTTTTCTTTTTTCTTTTTAAATCTTTATGTGATTTAGCTTTCAGAGCTACACAAGTGGCAACAGAGTAACATTCAAAGAAAGACCCTGTCATCACATGCAATGGCCCCTCTTCTCCCCAGGTTCATTTGCTTCTATAGATCTTCAAGCCAGAGTCAAGGGCCTCCAGGCTCCTTTTCTAGTCCAAAGGGAAGCCTGTCTGGGTCCAACTGGTCTGCCTTTCCATCTCAAAACTCAAAAAGGATAAGTAAAACAATGTCTATTTAGGTCTGTGGTAACCGCCACTGTTCCTACCATTCCTTCTTAGCTCCTGAGTAGTCTTCATATAGTGGTAATTCTTTTCAAAATAGATCCATGCTTCCAACTCTGCCATGAACTTTGCTTTCCATTGTAATAAAGCCCAAGTCCTTCCCCCAAAAACTGTAAAACAAAAAGATCTAAAATCAAAGTAATGAAGAAAATATACATATAATCACATCATTATATAATGATAAATTGCTACTATATGTCCAAGTATGCTCACACCATTATGATGTCCTACTGTGTGTGCAAGTATGTTCTTGGGTCACGGAGAGAAAATTACTTGGCTTTTGAGCTTGGAATTTCTTCACTGAATTTGTCGTCCGTGGGCAAGACCTGAGACTAACTGAAAAGAATACAAAAGGCTGTCCTTTCTTTTTTTCTGTTTATTTATCCTTGTTACTCCTACCTGGAAAGAGAGAAGCAATTTGGACACATGCAAATGTGGTTATTTCCATCTGTAAGGTATACACCACTGATCAGAAATGCATACATTATTACTCAAGGAGCTCTTTCAGGGAAGATGGAGTGTATGTCATCATTACCATGCCATGCAAAGGAAATATACATAATCATCACAATGATACACAAGTAATTTTCTCACACTACACTATAGAGAAATTTATCAAATGAGCTATGTTACTTGTATTTGGAACATAAAGCACAACTAGAATGGAGTGAAACTCATGTTATTAGAGAATGTAAAAGTATCCTCAGCATATGATCCTTTATGGCAAACTTCAATAAAAACCAAAAGCACAGCAAAAAAAAATTCCAGCAGAGAATATCCACTGCATAAGCAAATTCTACCTACCACTTACAGAAAATGAATGCTCATCTTTCAAAATCATTCCAAAAGTAAGAAAATGGAATTCTCCAAAATTTACTTATGGGGTTAGCTTTTACCTGATCCCAAAGTCAGACAAGACACTATAAGAAAAAAAATTATATCAGTATTCCTGGTGAATAAGAATGTTGAGTTTCACAAATATAGATACCTCTCAATTTATGATAATTGTATGTTAAACAGGCATCCAAGTTTAAAAATATCATATGCTTAAAGTGCATTTACTACACTGACCTACAAAACAGCATATCTGAACTTCACAGAGAATGTAGCTAGTGGGAAGGTGTGTCTTTCTGTCCCTACCTAGCACTGGGAAAGATGATTGTACTGCTTGGCTCTGGCTTTGTAAAAGATCAAAAAGCCAATATTTAGTGTCTGCTAAACGTGTGTCACTCTTAACACCACTAATATTGGAAATTGCAATCTAAACCCTCACAAACAAGGGACCATCTGCACTAGCCAAGTGAATTTAACAGCACATCAAAAGAACAATCCACTCTATCAAATGTACGTCTCCATGGGAAGCGAGGGTGGTTCAGCATACATGACCAAATGTAATACAAAGCATTTACAACATAAAAGATTAAAACATATGATGGGAAAGAATTTGGCAAAAAGTCAACATCACTGTGATAAAAAGTCTCAAAGAATTTAGTACAAGAGTAATAAACCTCAGTACATGCAGGCTACATGTCACTAAACCACACGTGCCTTAGTATAAGACAGGGTACATGTCAGTAACCCACATGTGCCTCAGTATAACACAGGATACATGTCAGTAACCCACATGTGCCTCAGCATAAGACAGAGTACATGTCAGTAACCCACGTGTTCCTTAGTATTATCAGGCTTGGTCTCACTAACCTAACATTACATTCACTGGTGAAAGCCTGAGGAGGGAAAAATTATGTTAGGTGGGGAAAGAAATCAAGGAGCTGCCCTTCAAACTTCTATTTGGCATCATACTGGAAGTCCTAAGTAGAGAATCTTGTTTAAAAAAAAAAACAAAGAGAAAGAAATAAAAAGAAAAAGAAAGAAATGGGATCCAAATGCTAGTATAAGACCAAAAACTGAGTCTTTTGCAGGGGACAGCCTTTATCGACAGTACTGTCAGAACTAATAAACCTATGAAATAAAATTTCACAACACAGTGGCATCACATTACAGTAAAAGGCTTCTTCCATATAGACAAGAAAATCATACACCATATAGGAATTCAAAATGTATAAAAAGGTAACACAACCCAGTAGCAAGAAAACAAATAACCAGGTTTTTAACATTGATAAATAGAGGCTAGAGAGATGGCTCAATGATTAAGAGTACTTACTATTCCTGCAGAGGACCCAGGTTCAGGCCCCAGCATCTACATGGCAGCTCACAACTATCTGTAATTCTAATTCCAATGGCTCTAACATTCTCTTGGAACCTCTATGGGCACCAGGATGCATATGGTACTCATACATACATGTAGGCAAAACACTTATACACATAAAATAAAACAAACAAAAACATGTATAAAATGGACAGCCTTAATAAACATTTCAAAAGAAGAGATGCAAACAGTAAATATGTATGTGATAAATATTCAACATCAGTAGTCATTAACAAGACAAAAATAAGACCATGAGATGTTGCATCAGATCTGTTAGATGGTCATTATTAAAACAGGGAGATGACAGTAAGTGTTCACTGCTGAGGATGTGGAGAAAAGGGAATCCTTGTACAGTGTTGGCATAAATTCACATTAGTATGCCCATCATGTAAAATTGTATAGAGATTCTAGAAAAAAAATCAAACTAGCATTTCTATGTAACCCATTAATCTCAATGCTGGAGATGTATCAAAAGGAAATAAAATCATCAAAAAGAAGCTGTTCAACCCTAGTGTCAATCATAGCATCATTAAAAATAGACAAGATATAGTCAGCAAACATGTACATCAATGGATGAATGCATGAGAAAAATATGTATACACATTTCCAAACACTATATAATACTATTCACTGTTTTATATTAAAGGAAATCTATGTAAATTGTGACACAGATAAAACTTGTGGACATTAAGCTAAATGACATAATCCAGGCCAAAAAAAAGGAATATTGTATACTGAAACTTAAATATAGAATTTAGAAAACTCATAGAACAGTCAGTTCCAGGGTTGGGATGAGGATGGTGGTAATCAGAGGGTACAAAGTCTCAGTCATACAGGATAAGTAAGTTCTAAAGGTCTAGTGTACAGCATGGTGACACTACTTTATTGCATACTCATTAATAAATGTTTTGCCTTCTTAAGACTTGGAAGATCTTAAATGTCATCACCAAAAAAGTGGACCAACTATGGAATGGATTTATTGATGAGGTTATGGTAAGCATTTTGTTTGTATATATGTAAAACAGCATGCCTTATATTTTACAAATAATGCAGTTTTGGTGAATTCTACCACAATAAACATGTGAAAAGCCAATGCAAAAGTTATAATCAAAAGGCAAAGACTAACTAAAGTAAAACACAAATATAAGATCTAACTATAAGCTGCCCACAATAGACATACTCTATAGTCAAAGACATAGGCTGTACAGTCAGAGGCTGTAAAGACACATTATGTCAACCATTGTCAAAGAAGAGACAGAACAACTATTAGCATCATATAGTATAAATGATCACAAAAAGCATTAATATGGATTAGGAGGCATACTTAATATGAATAAGCACATTCATCAAACATGTACCATATTTCATAGCCTCAAAATAATAACACAAACATTACTGCACAAAAATAGTTGGACATCAGAGTAGGAACAAATGCAAAGAAATTAACAAGGCATCAAAAGACATGAAGAAAGCCACAAAATGACTAGATTAACAGAGCTCTATAAAGCACTACTGCCAGTAATGGGAGACGCCACATTGTGCTCAGATGACTGCACCTTCACAGGAAAGTCCATCGAATAGACCACAAAAGACTTAACTAATTTTAAAAAGATGGGATTATGCGAAGCATGTTCTCTGGTCCTCAACAGGATGGAGGTAGGAAACTTGGGGAAATCACAAGTCATTGGAAATTAAACAGTACACTCCCAAATAGTTGAAGTTTAACTAAGTAAGAAGACAGTGAATAAAGACACTAAGACAAAGTGTACAAAAATATTGGGTGAAACTAATGATGTCAATGATGTCAGAGAGATTCATAGGCATGGATCACTATAAAAAGAATAAAGATTAGAGCAGGAATAAGAAAAGAAAATTGGGAAAATTTAAAGTTGGTCCTTTGTAAAGATTCTGTACCCATATTGGCCAATTAAAAAAGATACTCAAACTATTTTTTAAAGCATAGAGAGATTATTACTGACAATCTGACAGACAGGAAATGGAATATGATACAATATCATAAACAAAGTATGGGAGCAAAGCAGATAACTGGAGAAAAAAAGGACAGATTCAAACTCCATAATGAAACAAAAGCACACACTCACAGTGTAACAAGTTAAGATGTTCAATTAGGAATCAAAAGCACTCCTTACAAAGAAAGGCAAGAATCAGTTAATATGACAGTTAGTGTCAACTGTCAACCTGACAGGATCTGAAATCCCCCGTGTGGGATTGGTTAGCCTCTGTGCACACATGTGAGGAAGGATGTTAATTTGGTTCATTGAGGGTTGAGAACCCACATTAGAAGCACGCAATGCAATTCTGAGGGCTTGGGTCCTTAACTGGATAAGGGAGGAGATAGCAAGCCACGAACTGACCATTCAATGTTCCTGCTTCCGAGCTACAGATGCAATGTAACCACCTGCCTCAAGTTCCTTTCAGGACTTCACCACCTTAACAAACTGTCCCCTCAAACCGTGAGCCAAAATCAGCCCTTTTCCCCTGAAGTTGCCAGAGCCTTTTTATCACAACAGGAAAAAGTAACAAAATCTTGTGACTTACATATTCAGTTTTGACAAAAGCTTGAAGAAAATTTGCCAGCAATACTTCATGAAATTTCCCCAAAACAGAAGTAACCGAGGAAAGCATTAAAGAAAGGAAGAAAGAAAAGCCAGAAGCACATTCAATAAAACTATACAGTCATCCTGTCACAAAAACCAGTCGAGAGCTCATAAGAGCAGAGTAACCAAATCTGATGGTTATTTGGGAATCAAGATACAGAAATACTGAGCACAACAAAGGGTGACATGCCACATAACCAGCTGAACTTTACAGAGAATGCCAAGATGTTTCAAAACATGAAAGCTCTAACCCATAGTATCATTGTAATACACTGAAAACTTTTCACAAAATTCAACACATTTTTGCAATGGAAACAATATAAAAACTAGAAATACAAAGTGTCCCCCACCCCCTCAACTTGGTAAGGGGAGTTTTGTGTAACCACCACTGAGAATGTATGATGATCAAAGACACAAAGTTCTCTTCCTAAGCTCAGGAACAAAGCCAGACTCTCTGTCTTCACTACTTCTACCCCATATGGGCCTGAAAATTCTTGATAAGAAAATTATGGGGCCAAAATAAATTAAGAAAACATCTAAATTGGAAATAAAAGCATTATGATGGCTATTCTTTTCTCTTTTGTTCTTCTCTGATACATTTTATTTCTCTTAGTTAGGGTTTTTCTTGCTCTGAAGAGAAACCATAAGCATAGCAACTCTTATAAAGAAAATACTTAATTGTATTTCTGGCTTACAGTTTCAGAAGTTCAGTCCATTATCATCAACACAGGGAGCATGGCATCATGCAGGCAGATATGCTGCTGGTGCTGAAAGTGCTTCTTAATAAGTTACAATAACATTAAGTACAAACCTTCATATTAAGGCTAGCCGAGGTAACCCAGTAGGAGGAAAAGGGTCCCAGGTGCGGGACTCCCACTGTAGGGACTCCCACAAGAACACTAATCTACACAACCATAGCATATATACAGATGACATAGCTCAGACACATGCAGGCTCCATGTTTGTTGCTTCAGTCTCTGTAAGCCCCTGTGAGCCCTGCTTAGTTGATTCTGTGGGCTGAACAGATAAAAGATCCACAGTCAAACACTGGGTGGAGACAGGGGAACCATGCAGAAGAGGGGAAGAAAAATTGTAGGAGCCAGGGGTCTAGAGGATTCCATGTGATGGCTACTCTTGGTTGTCAACTTTACTACATCTGAAATGAACTAAAACTCAAAAACAGAGGACACACCTGTGAGGCATATTTTTTTGCTTTTTTTTTAATTCGGAGGATCTACTTCTAATCCAGACCTTTGAGGCAGGAAGACATGGCTTTAATCCAGATTTAAACCTAAAATAAAATTAAGAAAATAATTCAACTTAAGCTATCATCAAAAATACTTTTGAAATACAGGAGACAGATAAAGCATAGAATTTGTTGAGAGAAATCTGTAAAACACTGTCTAAAAAATAAAGAAGACTTGGATAAATGACAAGACATCCCATATCCATGGATAAGAAGACACTTTTTTTTTTAAAGATGACAACACTTCCCAATTTCATATACAGACAATATAGTTGCTATCAGTATTCTGATCATTTAAAAACTCATGATAGAAAAGCCCCGAGTTCCTGATAAGGGGGATAATACACTGTGATAAATTATTTATGTAGACTTCTATTTGGAACCTCCATTAAAGTCATTATCCTGATACAATTGTCATTATCAACAATGTTTTTAATTCAGTATTTAATTTCAGTTTTTTAAATTCAGTTTTGAGACCCTTCTACTTATTCCAATGACTTCACTTCTTCAGAGTCATTGGGAGAGGCTCCTGTTTCCTCAGTCCCTGGGGTGACAACTGAGAAAAAAGAAAAGCCCAATTAAATGGTGTGGATGAGGAGCACAAAGCTTCTGGGGTCTCCCCCCAGTGTTGCTGTAGCCCTGAAGCTTCTTCCTGTTGCTATGTAATTTGGGGTTCCATATGTGTGTAGAATAATCCACATGGGCTAAGTTAAACACACATGTTGCTATGTAGTTTGGGTTCTGTACTATACCTGCAGAATAATCTGCATGGGCTAAGTTAGACAGACACACCTGTTGCTATATAATTTCGGGTTCTCAATAATGTGTGTAGAATAATCTACATGGACTAAGTTAGATATAAATTCAAATGCCTCCTGAAGCTTCATATAATATATGTCTTATCCCTGCCTTTGGCTGGCAATCTACCTTAAAATTTGTAAGTACTGAGGTCTTAAGTTCCTACGAGGGACCCTTTGTGCAGCTGGCAAATGAACCCAAGTCCCATGTACTACTCATGATTAGCACGAAGGTGGAGGGAGTGGGATAAAACCATTAATACTAAATAAAATTGGGTGATAATTTACATTCTTTCCTGCCCCTCTGTGCTGTGCCACCCAGCAATCACATTTACTTTTTTTCCTCCATTTTTTATTTAAATTAGAAACAAGATTGTTTTACATGTCAATCCCAGTTCCCTCACTCTCCCCTCCTCTCCTGCCCCCCACTAACACCCTACCTATCCCATACCATTTCTGCTCCCCAGGGAAAGTGAGGTCTTCCATGGGGGTTCTTCAGAGTCTGTCATATCCTTTGGGATAGGGCCTAGGCTTTCCCCCTTGTGTCTAGGCTCAGGGAGTATCCCTCTATGTGGAATGGGCTCCCGAAGTCCACACCTATGCTAGGAATAAGTAGTGATCTACTACAAGAGGCCCCATAGATTTCCCAGGCCTCCTCATTGACACACACATTCATGGGGTCTGGATCAGTTCCACGTTGGTTTCCCAGTGATCAGTCTGGGGACCAAGAGCTCCCCGATGTTCAGGGCAGCTGTTTCTGTGTGATTCACCAGCCTGGTCTTGCCCCCTTTGCTCATCACTCCTCCTTCTCTGCAACTGGATTCCAGTTCAGTTCACTGTTTAGCTGTTGGTATCTGCTTCTACTTCCATCAGCTGCTGGATGAAGGCTCTAGGATGACATATAAGTCAGTCATCAATCTCATTGTCGGGGAGGGCATTTAAGGTAGCCTCTCCACTGTTGCTTAGATGGTTAGTTACTGTCATCTTTGTAGATCTCTGGACATTTCCCTAGTGCCTGAATTCTCTTTAAACCTATACTGGCTCCCTCTCTGATGGTATCTCTTATTTTCCTCTCCTCTATTCTTACCCCTACACAACCTTCCTGCTCCTTTATGTTCTCCTCACTCTTCCTCTTCTCCCCTTCTCTTTCTCCTAGCTCCCTCTCCCCTCACCCCTTCCTCCCAATTAGCTCAGAAGATCTTGTCCCTTTCCCCTTCTCTGGGGGACCATGTATGTCTCTCTTAGAATCCTCCCTGTTGCCTAACTTCTCCAGTGGTGTGGATTGTAGACTGATAATCCTTTGCTCTATGTGTAAAATTCATATATGAGTGAGTGCATACCATATACAGGATACACCTGTAGCACAGACACTGAAATCGACAATTAATAAATGGCACCTCCTGAAACTGAGAAGCTTCTGTAAGGCAAAGGACACAGTCAGCAAGACAAAACAGCAGCCCACAGAATGGGAAAAGATATTCACCAATCCCATATCCGACAGAGGGCTGATCTCCAAAATTTGCAAAGAACTCAAGAAGCTAGTCTCCAAAACACCAAATAATCCAATTAAAAAGTATGGTACAGAACTAAATAGACAATTCTCAACAGAGGAATCTAAAATGGCTGAAAGACACATAAGAAAGTGTTCAACATCCTTAGCCATCAGGGAAATGAAAACCAAAACAACTCTGAGATACCATCTTACTCCAGTCTGAATAGCTAAAATCAAAAACACCAATATAACTTATGCTGGAGAAGATGTGAAGAAAGGGGAACACTTCTCCACTGCTGGTGGGAGTGCCAACTTGTACAGCCACTTTGGAAGTCAGTATGGTGATTCCTCAGGAAAATGGGAATCAGTCTACCACAAGATCCAGCAATTCCAGTCTTAGGCATATACCCAAAAGAAGCACATTCATACAACAAAGACATCTGCTCAACTATGTTCATAGCAGCATTATTTGTAATTGCCAGAAACTGGAAGCAATCTAGATGCCCCTCAGCTAAAGAATGGATACAGACAATGTGGTACATTTACACAATGGAGTACTACTCAGCGGGGGAAAAAAAACAATGGAATCTTGAAATTCTCAGGCAAATGGATAGAACTAGAAGAAACCATTCTGAGTGAGGTAACCCAGTCACAAAAACACATTTACTTTTCATTTTGCCATGTAGCACAATCAAAATGTGAAGTAAAGAAGCTATTTAGAATTATCATGGACTTTTAGGGGTACCCCCAGACTGTGCAGAATACAGAATCTCTAGTACAGAGAAGTTGGAGAATAAGAAGGAAGAGACAAGGGACTTGTTCAAGTGGATGGAGGAACAAAAGGCACGGTCTAGGCCTTATAACAAGTTTGGTCACCTGGAGGATGGTCTCTAAGCAGACTTCTCTCTGGTATATGTTCTCTACATATTGTTAGTATAAAATAATCACAAGAAAGCAAGTGAGTTCACTTGGAACATCAGTTTCAAGTTGCTGCCCCAAATGAATGTTTCATATTCCACTCTGTTTTTCTGCCAAGATGAAGATAGTGTGATAAAAATAGCCAAGATATAGAAGAATCGGAACATTTAAATTTTAAATTATAGAAAACTAGGCTTGTATTTTTCTTACACTTTGAAATATTTTCCAGAACCTGTACTATTAAACTTCTGAGCTGCCTCTACATCTTTTCACTTAGAGCACACACACACACACACACACACACACACACACACACACACACACACACACACACACATAGGTTAAAAAAAAAAGTCTGGGTTACAGTGTGTGTGTGTGTGTGTGTGTGTGTGTGTGTGTGTGTGTGTGTGTGTGTGTGTTATAGAGAGTCTAAAGAAATGTGTGTGGCTCCTGTACTTGCATTCTTGGAATGCACCCTCCACACATGATCCATGTTGTGAGGGTACAGGAATGAACACAAACAATGAATAATAAATCTAGGTTATAGCTCTCCCAGAACTTACTCAGCACTGTCCAAACTGTGGCTGGAAGCTTTCTACAGATTGGCTCCCTGGGGAAAGGCAAACCCTGCCTGCCTCTCTCAAGGATGGGTGCAGGGAGAAGGCCATGCTGTGTTTCACAAGTCAGCTGTAAAAGCAGGTGAGGACTGAAAGCCATTTTCAAAGTAAGAAGCAAGGAAATGAGTCCCAAGGCATTGGAGAAAAGAAATGCTCTTTCTTCAGGCTTCGCCCACCTTTGGAGGAAAGAATGTCAATAAAAGAAATAGATTTTAAGTTGAGACCCAAAAGAAAAATTAAGGAAGCTTTATGGCAGAAAACGAGAGGGAAAGGATATGGCCAGGGAATCTGACAGCAGTTAAAGGGCCAAAGAAAAGCACTTTGGCTGGCAAAGCACCTTCAGCCCTATTATTGGAGAATTTACACTTGTGATTTCATTCACTGTGTGTTTGTGTTTTCTCTTGGATATAAAATCTGGTTTCCTAATCCAGTTCCGGGAGACTTTGAAAAGGGCATCCATATGACTCTTCCCTGTTCTTTTTTCGTTGGTCCAAGAAATTTCAAATTCTGCAAGTTAAAGTCTGGCACCCAAGCCAGGTGTGGTAGTGTACACCTTTAATGCCAGCCCTCCAAAGGCAAGAGAATTCTGTGAGTTTCAGGCCATACTAGTCTATATGTGGAGTTTGAGGCCATCCAGGGCTCCATAGCTAGGTCCTGTCACAAACAATTACAATAGTACACATGCGCACAACACACACGCGCGTACACACACACACACACACACACACACACACACACACACACACACACTGTAACCCAGACTTCTTTACCTAGTTTCCTCCTGAAATCTTGTTCCCTGAAAATATGTGTCCCATATTTTACTTAGACCCTTATTATTTATCTCAGCTATTACAATGATAGACACCTACTTGTCTTCCTTAACCTCTTCTCTCCCTTAATTCAGGGGACTTAACCTTCATTGGCAGTGTAGAACTTTGTTGTGAAAGTATTGGAACCTGGAGCTGGAGAGATGGCTCAATGGATAAGAGCACTGGATGCTCTTTCATGGGTTCAATTTCCAGTACCACATGGCAGCTCACAACCATCTGTAACTCTGCAGATGCCGGTCATGCAAGTGGTAACAGACATACATGCAGACAACACACCCATACACATAAAATAAAGATAAATCTTTATTTTTTGAATAAAGTATTGGGATTCTTTCCCTATAAACTTGCCTTTCAGGGAAGCAGGGCATTTTCCTGCAGTCTTCAAAGGATCATATATTTGTGAGTTCCAACATTAGGATCTCTGCCAGTTCTTATCCGCGGGGCAGCAGAGCTTACACTAAGTTATTCTCTAACCTTCTGCTATAATAACACCAAAAATACAAATCTATAGTGTCTGCATCCTACAGGACACAATTCATGGCACAGAATGCCTAGCATTCCCTTTCCCCACTTCCAACCTTGTTTGTGTCATGTATCTTGTTTTCTGGTCTGAACCACCTTAAAGGGCTGAAAATACAACCTTACTGTTTCTCTGACACCACCCTTGCTTCTGTCCACGTGTGTGCTCTCTTCTCAAAAGGCAGTATAGGCACCAGAGTTCCCAAGCCCTCCCTACTCCTTTTTCACCTCCACATTCTGGATTCTCATTCTCTGGCTTGGTGCTATCAGTGACCAGTGACCCAGAAAGGACAAGTAGAGTTTACAGTCTTCCCCAAAATCAGTAAATATGAAACAAGCTGCATGTGTTCCCTGGATTTTGAGATGGCCTGGGATGCTTTGAAGAGACGGAAGAAAAGAGAAGTTTCTGACAACATCTGACCATAGACTGTTTCACTCATGAAGTCAATGGGAGATTTATTATTTTCCCTTCATTCTCTGTCTCCTACAAGACTATTGGAAGACAGTTTGAGAGGGATGGCTCTGTCACATTCCTTGAGAGATCTCCTCTCCAGGTCTTATCATGGTCTTTAGTAGGGGGTAGGGTGTCAACTCTGCCTTTGTCATTTGACTATAACAATTTCCTTTTAGGGTCTCTGGGCCCCATTAAGTCCCTTGTTGATGCAGACAGATGTTGTTCCTTCTGCTATAGCTTATATCTGCAAAGACATACATCTCATTTGTGAAGCTGGCTGGAGAGCACACACCAAGACATCCCTTTGCATAGCTCCAAGGGTTTCCACTGAACTCTTCTCAAATTCAGATCCTTACTATAATGCAATAAGAGTACCTGCTACAATTCAGTGTATTTTCTTCGAGTGTGACCACATTAAGGTCATCAGCTTCATACAGTATTAAGTACCCTAAAGTATCCAGTACTTGATTGGCACATACAGCAGTGGTTAGAAGTACATGCTTAGAAAAATTAAGATACTGTTTATGAAGCTATTGCCTGGCACACGGTGAGCCCTTAGCAAATGTCAGCTTATTATCATAGCAGGCAGTGATTAAAGCACACTGATTGTCAAGGATAAATGTAAAAGTAAATCTTAAAATATCTTTCATCTCACACAATTATTATGTAACTGCAATAATATCTGAAACATGTTTTTGACAGCTTTAGATTCCAGATTTCTTATGCTTTTAAGACTCCAGGTATCCATGTGTCTTAAACAAAGACATTTCTCAGTAGGGATCCTTGTGAAATGGAAGTCTCACTGAGAATTACAAAAATGTAATAGCCTACACCTTTTTACAGCTGGGCACAATTTCCTGAGGCTATACAGTATGTTCTGCACAGAGAGAAAGAGAAGTAAAGCTGACATTCTGAAAATTATATCACTAAAAACATCAACAGCTTCAACAAAAGAAAAGGAACAAATGGAAATGTATGATACAACCAAGAAATACAGTGTCTAGGAGGCTTTTGGTTGTTGGCAATAAAAACTCTAAGTATTGTGGGCTAACATAGTAAATATTCATTTGTTTGATGAGGAGAATAAATTAACTGACCTGAAGAAATTCAAACAAAAAGTATAGTTAGATAAACTGACAGATGATTTCAGTGATTTCTGTTGCAGTTTTTAGTATATACTCTCATTAGTCGTGTATTTTTAAATGAAATACATGTAAAATTTGCATATATGTCAACTGTATAATACTGGTGAGTATGCACAACCATCACAATTTCTTTTCAGCTACATTCTTCTCAGAAATTCATTCCCTACACTGTCCCATCACTGTGTCAGAGACTGAGTGTGCCTGTCAAGGCCTCCTGTGCTGAGGTTTAATCCTCACTGTGAGCTAACAAGTAAGTGAAAACTTAATGGGACTGTGAGGGCTAGCAGTGGAGATTTTGAGAAGTGATGGTGACTAGATCCAATCATCAGACTGGAGTCCTTATGACTGAATCCTGTAACTGTCAGAAGAGGGAAAGAAACCCAGATGTGCATATACATACATATATGTATATAGATGCTTGCATTCTTGTTCTCAATGTCTCTGTCTCTGTCTGTGCTTCTCCCCCCCCCCACTCTCCCTCTCAACACCTTGCCATGCCATGATGTCTTGCACAATGTTGAGAACCTTGGGGGCCTATAAGCCTCTTTTTGGTAAAGTAGCTTGCTGTATTGCCTTACAACAAGGAAAAACAGAGAACTGCTCTCAGCTACCTCTAAACATTCAACAGTTTTGCTAAGCACATAGAATCAAAATCAGAACTCTTGCCCTGGCCTACATAGCCCCACATCTATGCTGATCAGGTCTCTACCAACCCACCTAACACACCTCATGCCCTCTGCACACTATACGCAAATGGAGGGAACTTTTACCTTGTCAACCTCAGATGTTTGTTCAGAATTTTGGACTGGGTTTCTTCTAGAAAGTCTTCTCACTAGTTTGTACACAGCTAGGTGTTCCTGTCAAGCCCCTTTCTTTCCTTTTCCTTTCTTTTCTCCTCTCCCCCTCCTGTAACAATAAATCTTTCTGCAAGGCTGCCCAAGTTCTGCCCGACACCATGGTCCCAAGTAACACACAGAGACTTATATTAGGTACAATGCTGCTGGCCAATGACTAAGATTTCTTATTTGCTAGCTCTGTCTTAAGTATCAACCATAACTACTAATCTGTATATTTTATAAAATTATCTTATTGAGGATGCTGGCGGCAAGCGCCTTGTCTTCCCAGGCTCACTCTGTCTCTTTCCCACATTCCCAGAATCCTCCTTCTCTCCTAGTCCCATCTATCCTGCTTTTCTAATGGCCAACAGGCTTTATTTATCAACCAATAAGACAAACATATAAGAAGACAAACATAAGAAGAACTTCCCCATCATCTTCTCTTTTCTGTCTAAATAAAAAGAAGGATTTTAACATTAACATAGTAAAATATATAACAAAACAGTTATCAAGTAAGAACTATAGTTACAATATTTAGTTTATTAACATTTAGCAAGATTTAAATAAATATTCTATTGTCTATCCTATATTTGTGAGTCCAAGGTCTTATATGTAACTTATCTTTTATAATAATTAAAGAAAACTATAACCATAACTATCTGTCTTCAACTCCATCAAAGACCACAGAAGGATAATATATAAACTCTAGAATTGACAGAGACATCTCGCTACCTGGACAGTCACCCAAAGTTCGTCTGTAAAGTTGAGGCATCAATCTTCAGCCTATAGGCCACAGTGTGTCTGGCACACTTCTCCATGAAGCAGGAATCAACCCCCCAGGACTGTCTTGTTTTGCAAGTTCAGCAGTCACTTTCCTGTGGGTCCTGCATGTACAGTTTATACAGCAACAAACAGTCTAGGCAAGAGCAGTTTCTTGCCAAAATGGCTAAAATTGCCATGTTGAAAACAAACTCCATAACGAGTTTCTTCAATGCCCGTCTTCCTCTCAAACATATTTGGTGTTCTAGGAGCAGTTGTGTCTCACTGCAATGAAAAACCCAAAACCATTTAAATGCCATTTATTCTGTAGATCTTTGAAAGGTTTGAAGAATATCTATCCATCTCAAATACATCTCTGTATATCTAGAAAACCTAACTAACCTAATTATAAGTTTTGACTATTATAGGTGACTATATAATCTGTATTTAATTATGCAATACATTGTAAAAGATCAGTATAAACACAATACCTAAACAAGAGGAGACATAAACATAAAACAAAATTGACCTTAAAGTTGTATCAATAAATGAAAATCTATATCAATGCAAAATATTCATTTCTATATCCTATTCCCTTTTTTCCTTTAAAAAGAGATTGACTGTGATAATTACCATTTATAACTAAACCTAATTAAGTGAAAACAAACATTAATAAACAATATTTGGGAATTTGGGCGTTGTTCTTTCCAAACTGCTTCCTGCTGCTTGGGGGTGATGTCCATACCATGGAGATCATGATAAAACACATAAATCTGGCTGTAGTCGTCGATGACTGCATCATTTCAGCTTTTTTGGATGTAGGATCAGTTGGGCCACTGCTTCAGGGGGTCTTGCTTGATCAAACCATATTAGTCTGGGAGGAATCCATAACCTTTCATTTTCTGTAGAAACACAAACAAGAACTTTTTTCCCAAGTAACCTGTCCTTTCATTTAAATTTAGAAGTCACAGCATTTTAAAAATATATAAGTTGGATTAATTTATCAACATTGACAATCAAATCTATTGTAGCAGCTGTAGCTCTTTCATCAGCAATTAAACAATTTAAAAACAACAATATGGCATATAGTATCCAGACTCTCTGTGTATTTTCCATCTTTATGTAGCTTTTTATTATTCTATTCCTTTTACTTTTATTCTTTCCTTTTATGAGACAGAGTTTCTCTGTGGAAATCTGCCTGCCTCTGCTTCTGAAGTGCTGGGATTAAAGGCGTGTACCACCAACGCCCAGCTACTCTTTTTCTTCTTCCTCTTTTTTTTAAACAATGTATCCTGTTTCTTTTCTCTCAGAAGCCTAAGTATATTTTTAAACACACTGTAAACCTTTAGAGGTTTTTCTTCATCTGAATCTGTCTTTATTGTAAATCTTTACCTTTTTCTGGCCACGCAGTCTTTTATCTTCTAAACTACACTACTAAAATTAAAGCAGCAGCTATTTTAGCCACTGTCTTTCCAAGATGGCAGGCATATATTTACTGCCAGCAGTGAGAGCTGTGCTCACTGCCTTGGTCTATGCTGCAATCAAGCAGCATGCTGCTGGCTTGGAGATGTGGTCACTGCCATTGCCAGATTCTGGTACACACCAATGAATTGTAAGCAAGACCTCTAAAGAGCCTTGTAGTTTTTGCTACTTATGCTGAGTCAGAAAATCTCTCTTAAAGGAGTCACTTGAGCCTCTGCTTGTCTCTAGCAAAACAGAGACCACCCGAGAAAATGCTGCTAACAAGAAGTTGTGCTTGTCTCTGTTCTTTTGCTGCTAAAATCCCTTTTTAAGCTTTTGTAAAGTTTTTATGTGGAAGTTCATAAAACCACATCCTGACACCATTCTGTAACAATAAATCTTTCTGCCAAGCCACCTGAGTCCCACACTCGCCCAGTTAAGGTCCCAAGTAACACAGAGAAACTTATATTAAGTACAATGCTGCTGGCCAATGACTAAGATTTCTTATTTGCTAGCTCTGTCTTAAGTATCAACCATAACTATTAATCTATATATTTTATAAACTTATTGTATTGAGGATGCTGGCAGCAAGCGCCTTGTCTTCCCAGGCTCACATGGCGACTCTGTCTCTTTCCTACATTTCCCAGAATCCTCCTTCTCTCCTAGTCCCACCTATCTTGCTTTTCTTTTGGCCAACAGTGCTTTATTTATCAACCAATAAGACAAACATATGCACAGAAGAACGTCCCCCATCACCCACCCCTAACTCTCTATTGCTTTCCAGCTAGGCAAGGTCTTACTTGCCATGTACCCCAAGCCAACCTCAACTTTGCAACCCTCCTCCCTCAGCTTCTCAAGTACTGGAATTCCAGAACTTCACCACCACCACCTGGGAGATGATCCTTTATTTAATTGTCACTTTCCCAGAGAAGATGGACAAAATAACAGCCAGACAATCACATTTAATTCCAGCACTCTATTTTACCTTTTCACTGCCACCAGTGTCCTTTATTTTCTGCTTTGGTCCTGTCTTTATATTCCATGATGATAGAATTCTCACCTCTTTTATTCACTGGTCTTACATAATATCTGGAAGGGTGAGTATGGACTGAATGAGTGGATATATGAATCACTGACTCGATGGGCAGTGGTGGCACACACATTTAATCCCAGCACTTGGGAGGCAAAGGCAGGAGGAGCTCTGTAAGTTCAAACCCAGCCTGGTCTCCAGGACAGCCAGGAATGGGATAGAGAGAAGCCCTATCTCAAAAACAAACAAACAAAAAAACAAAAAAACACTAAATTGTAAGTGGGGTGCAACTATCTCACTTCTCTTTTTTGCCTCCTTGCTTTTGTTTTCCCATTCACAAATTCTGACACTTTCCTTCTAGACCACTGCAGTAGATTTTAAATGCACCCTCTGCAAATTCTTCCACCTTCTCAGAAAGAAGCATCCTGACAGAGAAGCGCCTAGCTTTATTTGGTGAAGGGAGCCAGCTTCCTTATTAAAGTATGGTGTCCCACACCCAAGGATTCCCATTCTTTCTCTATGTGAAAAACGCTTTCTGTTGTGTAAACATGAGTTTCCAACTCCATCAGTACACGAAGGCTGTGCTCGCCCTCAGAATCGCCTCTTCACACATTGAGAATAATGAGCAATTGATTTCCTCCGGGCTGCAGATCAGTTTGTTCCTTTAGCTCTACTGAGATAGCAAGATGGAGAGAGGAGCCAGATGGCTGTGACTGGGAGGAGGGAAGGCTCTGGAAAATAAAAATGCATCATTGCAAATTCTGTGAGAAATACTGAATATCTGCAGATGATATTTTCTTACTCCTCTTACCAGTTACATAAATTTCCAAGATATACACAGTAGCTATGTTATTACCATATTTTTAAAAATCACGTTAGACATATAATGGAATTTTATTTCCAAAAAAGTACAAAACACCCTACTGAGTATAGTGCATTTATGTTTTCCAGCATTCCTGTGATGCAGAATGGAAATTAGAGTCATGTGCATATGAATATTTAGTCCCTTAAGGTTCCTATTTTAGTTCTATGACCTTAGACAGCTTAAAACTCTTAATCTATTTTTTTCATATATAAAATGAAGAGACTAATAATTTTGTTGTGTGGTTGTTGTAAATTGTAAATAAGCAAAATCATGACCTAGCCACAATCCATGGGACAGAGAGAGCAGAATTTCTTTATGTAGAAGCAGGGACCTGGGGTGCCAGAGCCAGGATGTAATGATATATTCTAAATCTCTTTCTAGATTGGTGTCATATCCCCTTCAGCTCATGCAATGAATATGCACTTTGTTCTTCCTTTAAAAGCAAGGCATTACTCTAGGTAGGAACTGGGGATTCAAAGAGTCTGAAAGGTTTCTCCCTCAACAAACACTCGTCTTCAGGTTTCTCTAGATTTATGGTCTGTTGATAAACAGTTATGTTTTCTTTTAACTTTATTTTTCTTGCCTTCAACATTCTCTGTGGTTGCTTTGTTACTTCTCACAGAGAGAGGAAAAAAACCTCAATATTCAAGTTCAGAGGGAGAACTGCTGTCAAAAATCTTTTCTTTCTTCCCCCTAAATAAATGCATTTCCAAGCATGATTCAGAGTCTAAAAACATGCTATTATCCCTTTTCAGTGGCTTATACCTAAGGAGAAAATAAAAACATACTAAAATAAAAAGCAGTAATTTTAGTAGATTTTAAAAACCTACTCCTGGGTGGCTTTTCCTGATCATTTAGCTTTGTGATTAACAAAGGCATTGGGAGACATTCATTCTGTCAAATACATAGAATTAAAGAAAAAGGAATTCATTTTTTAGACTGTTCATGTACCATTATAAAATCTGAATAGAAAATTAATCACTACTAATCAAGTCTATGCCTTAGCAACAAGTGATTCCAAATTAAAAAAAAAAACAAAAACAAAAAACAAGAAAGCCAGAGGCTAAGAAGTAAAGTAAGTTGCAATCAGGAGAAATTAAAATACCTCAAAAGGGAATATATATGTGGATACTTCCGACAAGTCTAATGAAAATCATTTATACTCTATACTAAGCCTAAAGTCAAAGTCAAATGGGGATGAGAGCCAAGGATAGTAGACACCTATCTAAATTTCAATATTCAGAAAGTCTGTGCAAGAATCAATAAACTCAGAGAGATTTCCTAAGAATATCTAAGGGAAATTGATCATTTGTATCACAATATCAAAGTTAGAGCATGACCTTTGTCAGCTACCAAGGGGAGTGTGGACTCAGAAGCAATAAAAGAGCTAAAGGAGGTTCTGGGCCCACCCGAACCAGCAGCATTCCAAGGAGATTGCATCTGGATGTCTAAATATACATGGGAACTGATGGACAATTCTGAAGCCCAAAAAGGCACAGGAAGAATGTAAGTGGTTATCAAAACTATTCTAGACAGAAAAGCTAATAAAGAAAACCTCCACATTCTAAAGTAGGTCTTCAAGATACTGGATCTAGGACCAAAATGACCTGTTTGTTGCAAAGTCATGAATCTGTTTAGTACAGCTGGGACAACAGGCACAGGGAAAAATCTCAGAAGCTGGCTTAAGGAAGACTGTGGTCCAAAATGAGTGAGGAACATGAAATATGACAGAACAGTTAGCTAGGAAGGCTAGAAAATGTCTTCAGGGGCACATTTTAAACGGGGAAGTCAGAGACAAAGTGTCAGGACTAACCCAGCACACACTGTGGGTTTTACCTCTAAAAAGCCCTGAGACCAGTGATGAAGAACTCCTGGCAGAGCGATAAAAAGAGCCTGGAGTGTCCGTGTCCTCTTCTAACACCCATTTTTAGTGAAAATACTGCCAGAGGCTTGTTCTACAGCAGGGAGAAGACAGTCTCAATCTTCCCCTGCTGCCTGCAGAGGACAGCAATCCATGGGGGTCAGAGGATGGGTCAGTCAGGAACATGGCAGTCAGAAAACTGGAGACACATGCAAGGGCTCCGAGGTTTAGTGGGTCTGATCCACAGATCCAAGATCCACAGAGGCCTGTGGTTTGCACATATAAACTGACTGATATTTGCTACACCTTTCCACCAGGATACCAGTAAAATAGTGGCAAATCATAGCTTAAAGAGGTGCAGCTTTCTCTGGAGAAGCCAAATTCAGTGTAAAAGACCAAACAGAAACACTCTAGAACTTTAAAAACTGTCACATGCAGCCACATAATGGCACATATCAATGGCAAGCATTAAACACAGTCATCTCCTGGACAGAATAACATAAAACCTCATTTCAAAAGTCTATCTCAGTTCCTATTGCTTGACACAACATGTTCAGTGCCCAACAAAAAGGATGCAAGACTTGTCAAAAAGATGAAGAAAACACAAGCTGAAAAGACAAAGCAGTCAGCTGCATAGACTCAGACAGAAAATGGCTCACATTCTCAAATGGGGAATTTAAAGTCATATGAGAACATGTGACAAGATATGGAGGAAGAGTAGATGGCCTGGAAGAACAGAGTGGTATTCAAATTTGTAATTTGAAAAGTGGCATGCTAAAGAAAGATGCTATTCAACAGAGTTTGGGTGGAGGGTTTTTTATTCGGGGAAGTGAATGAGAAAATTGGGGGAAGGAAGAAGAGTGATCAGCCTCTGGTGACAGGAGTGACAGGAGAGAAGGGCAGAAGAGAGAGGCAGAGAGAGAAAGGGAGAGAGAAGGAAGACAGAGAGACAGACAGAGACAGAGACATAGAGACAGAGACAGAGACAGGCAGGTATGCAGGGAAAGAAGGAGAGAGAGGGAGAGGGAGAGGGAGAGAGGGAAGGAGAGGGAGAGAGGGAGAAGGGAGAGAGGGAGGGAGAAGGGAGGAGGGAGGAGGGGGAGGGAGGGAGGGAGGGAGGGAGGAGGGGGAGGGAGGGAGGGAGGGAGGGAAGGAGAGAAATGTGAGTGAGGTGGACAGGGCCCTTTCAGAAGAGAACTTAGTGAATGTGCACAGGTGGTGCTCTTAGTGGCTGCAGCTGAGGGCATATCCTGTCAGAACCCCAAGGACAGGCCAGTACAGATGTCTGAATACTAACACAAACAGATGAGAACTCTAATGGAAAACAAACAGGAAAGGAGAAATTTTTTAAAATATCAACAATGTCTCCAATTAGCTTTACAGATTCAGCACAGGTGTAGGGAAAATGAACTTGAAAATAGGGAAACTGTTATTTCCCAAATTAAAAAATCATCCAAGATCTGTGAGACAATTTCCAAAAGTCTATCACATATATGATAGGAGTCTCAGACTATGAGAAAGAGCACAACCCAGAGGGAATGTTGGGAATAATGACTTGCCCAATGTGAATGACAGACAGCAAACTCCAGGTCTAAGAAATAAAGGTATCTAAGCAGGGGGGAAATGTAGAGCATATAAGGATTAACACTTAGGACAATAAAGAAGGGAAAGGGAATGATGATAAAACCAAAAACATTACCTTGCGCTAGAAGCCAATAAAGATTATTTTTAGGAAAGTAAGACAGGTCATTGTTGGGAGTGTTGGAGGTGAGGCTTTTAAAGAAAGCAGCTGGCTTTGGCACTCAGCAGGAATGAGATAAACCTCCTCTCCCAAACAAAATACACACACACACACACACACACACACACACGTGTGTGTGTGTGTGTGTGTGTGTGTGTGTGTGTGTGTGTGTGTGTGAAGAGAGAGAGAGAGAGAGAGAGAGAGAGAGAGAGAGAGAGTCAGTACTTTTTATAGTGGACAAGGCTCTCAGCTTTTATGGCAATCCTAGTCAATCTTTGTAGGACTTATAGTCCCTCTCACTTCAGCACTAAAGCTGCAGCTATGTCCACAGAGGTTTACTCAGACAAGAACACACAGCATGAGTTTAATCAACAGTGTTCTCCCTCTAGATAGTGCTATAACCATCGAAGTTGAGCCCTTCTCATGCTTTGGCATTTAAAGTTGCTAGGTGGTGGAAAACTGTGATTGTACCAGCTAGCCTGCCACAAAGTGAAGAAAGCATGAGGCGGGCAAACCGATTTTTATTCCTATTGCAGTCTTGTTTACCCACTTACCTATTCAACCCTCTTTTCCTCAGTTATTTAACTGCCTGTAGGGAGGGCATAGTTTCTGTCAGCAGTAGAGAGACTTGTCAAATACTAGAACATTAATGTAATTCTGCATATAAGTAGAGTAATAAAACAGAAAGGTCACAGGATTGTCTCAATGGAAGCAGGAAAATGTAATAAAAAGCAGTTCCCTTATAAGACGTTTGTGATGACCAAACAAAATATTTGTGACCAAAATGCCTTGTTTGTAAATGTTACCAGCAATTTAGTCACAATAGTTAAAAGTTGGCAACAAACCCAATTGTTCATGAAAAGAAAACAGATTGGCTATGTGTATCCACATCATGGAATATTACTCAACAATGTAAAAGTAAGTGTGCAGTAATATGGACTGGTCATACTGGTTAGCTGCTAGGCTAAGCCCTATGCTTGGTGGGAGGACTGCAGACCTCAATATAGCTTCTAGTTGGTACCTTGTTTCACTCTCGGTTGTTTAGGGCAGATTCTGACACCTACAGTCTGGTTACAACTTCAGATTTTGAAGGATGGAACCATTCCTTCCTTCCATGTTCAAACATTCAGAGGACGTCTCAAATTGAGTGTGCTCAAGATAGGGCCTGTGACAAAGCCCTTAGAGAGAGATGGCAAAAATACAACAGCAATCTAAAAATGAAGGATTTGGGGGTCTTTGTTGTGTCTTTGTTTTTGTTTTGGATTTTTTACAGCATTTTGAAGCAGCTACACACAAACAAGTATACTAACAATATTTACAATATAAATTAAAACAATCAAACATGGTTATGGGAAAATGTAAATACTTACATTGTTCTGTCTTATTATTCCAGTTGGCTATGTTTAGAGAGTAGTGTTACATGCCCAATCAAAGTTTACAGACAAGGCAGTAAAACCATACTAAGAATATATGTATTAGTCTGGAGAGATAGCTCAGCAGTTAAGAGCACCAGGTTGTTGTTGTGGAGGACCTAGGTTCAATTCCCAGCACTCACAACCACCTGTAACTCCAATTTCAGGGTATCTAATAAGCTCTTCTGGCCTCTGAGACCATAAGACACAAATGTCATGCACGGACATACCTACAGACAAAACACCCACACATATAAAAATAAGTAGAAAAATTTAAGGAATATATGTATTATCTTTGTTCATTGTATCTTTACACACAGAAAGGAAAATGTCATAGCTGAGCCACTGAAAATGGTATGTTTAAGTTACTATTTTGAAGTAACTTAACTTCATCAATGATTAGATATGAAGGCTCGTTATTCAAACTTTAGTATCCTTTTAATCAAGGCTATGGAACCTGAAGTTTGCTTAAAGGATTGATTTTTAATTTTTTTCTCTTGACAAAGTAAAATAAATACTATGTATATCTGGGTATAATACAGGCATTTAGATATATATTTGCAGCCCATCTGTCTAAATCTGCTCTGAAAGCCAAAGTACTTCCTGGAATATAATTTGAAATAAAAATTCCAAGAGCTACTTACTACTTGAAACCCTGAACTTAAAATATTTGCTAAAGAAATTCATCTAGTTAAAAATCTGTTAAAAAAAAAAGTCTGTTCACTAAAAGTTGAGTGCCACCTGCTTTATGGAGATTGAGTAGTCCCACGATGAGATCTTTACAGTGGGATCGAATGGAGTCAAATATTAATAAAAATATAACCTGGCTTCTTAAAGTCAGACATAGTTCAAAGTATTTGACTTGTAGAATCTACATCTCAAGAAAAGCTGTAACAAAGCTTATCAGAAGCTGCCAGGAATCTTGCCTATGACAGCGGCATAGTACATTGTCCAGAAAAAGTTACCAATGATTGATGTCTATGATAACAGAACCCAGGGGACAGATGTTGCAGGGTATTAAATGTATTTCTAAAATATTTAAAGCCTAAGTCTGACATTTCCTAATTAAAACAAGATGGTGAATCAAAGATCATAGCAAACCATGGAATACAGGACAACCTAATGTTGGGGGAGGGGGTCATTTTAGGACTTCAAAATGTAAATCAAGTTTATCAAAACGTAGAGAGAAGAAACTCTGGAGTTATAATTATATCCATATTAAAATTATACTGGACAGGAGAATTATTAAGAAGCTAAGGTGTTGAGGAGTAATAAAATTAAGAAAATGCAAATAACTTATTTGAAGGCCAAGTAGGTAGCTGCATTTGCATCACTTCTTACAGCCAGACCACCCTTCTGCAGCTCTAAGAATATAAAATCAATTAAAATTCATTTTGTGTCATGAACATTCACACTAAATGATACTGCTCAGCCAAATGTTTAGATCTATTTATTTTACCACCAAAAAAATAAATTAAAAAAATGTTGTTTGGAAAGCCCTTGGCTGTCAGTCGCCCACTTACTGTCTAGAAGCTGGTCAGTGATGTTTAATAGTCCAACTAATTCCAATTTTAGAAGCTGTTTTCAGGAGACCGTGGCCTTGGGAAATTATCATATATGGACAGTATCCAATAATAAAATAAATGAAGCATTTTTTCTGTGTAACTGCAAGCAAAATCTAAAATTATAGAGATGATCATACCCTGAACCTTCACAGACTATGATGCTGAAAATCTGAACAAATCAACCTCATGCCTTATAAGTTTCCAGGATTCTCTTTCTACAACATCTGAACAAATTCTTCCCACATTAAAGCTATCATTATATTAACAAAATTAATGGCATTATATGATGACATCAGATTTAACAAATGAATTCCAAAATTTCTTTTAATAAGAAAATATAAGATTCTTTTATTAGATTCTGTGATGATATCTTGCTTGTACAAATAAAGCCTGTCTGAAGGTCAGAGAATGGAGCTTACCACTAGCTAACTATAGAGGTCTAGTGGTCTGTCCAGACAGACAGGAAGTGAGATAGCTGGACAGAAATGAGATGTAAGGGGAGAAACAGGAACTTGCTCTTGTGAGACACTAAGGAAGTAAAGTGTGGCTGTGGCTTGCTCCTTCTCTTTGATCTCTCAGCATTTTCCCCTATATCTGACTCTGGGTTTTATTACTTATTATTTAGACTAACTAAGAACTCTATTCACAGGATTCCTTGTATAGTTCTCTAAATTGGCCTCAGTGTCCCAGGACATCTGAGTGAATTTGTGCAGTGTTGCTAGTGTGCCTAGAGTGTTTACATTTAATTCAAGAGCCAACAGAATTAGGTTTGACTCTGTTATCACTATTGGTTTCCCACTTATCACTTCTGTTCTTTGTTTCTGTTTATTTCACTCTTTATGCTGACTTTGGGATGATTGCATTTTTATTTTGTTCATGTGTTATTAGTTATTAGCTTATAAATCTTTTGTTCTGATTATTTCTTTAAAGTTTGTGGCATACACAGGTACCACCCATTTATACTAAAGGAACTTTCCAACAATACTTTCCAGCAACACATGAATACAGAACTTTGAAAACTACTAATAGAGAAAAAAAGTCTTAAAGGCAGCCAGATTTTAAAGGGATGGGTTTGGTGAGATGGCTCAGCATGTAAAGACATTTGCCACTAGGTCTGACAATCTGAGCCCAGTCCCAGGAAGGACCCACATGGTGGGAGAAAGAACCAGCTCCTGGAGGTCATTCTCTGACCTCCACACACATATGATGTTTAAGATAAAAAAAAAAAAGTTAAAAACTAAAAATGGGAACGACATGGCATGAGGCATGTGGCCACAGCAGCTGAAAGGCGATGGGTGGGATAACATCTTAGAGGTAAGAAAGGACCCTGCCCCTCTTTCCTTGGGGACAGTTCTAGTCTCAACACAGAAGTTGCCTTAAAGTTTGCTTCTTCCAATCTCTAAAGTCTGGATCTGGCTGGCAACCTTAAAGGGGCCCAGGAAGAGGCAACTACTTTTTAGAGGGAGAGAAATGAGTTTTACAGGATTGGAGGCTTTCTCTACAGCTGAGATTATGAGAGTAAAATGTGTGGATTCTGAGTTACCAGGTGGGAAACGCCCCCTTAGGAAACACAATGACGCCTTCACAGCAGGGAGGGGCAGCTCCATTTCTTCTTTGTATGAATCTAGTCAGCATCTTAACCAACTGGGAAATAGATGGTCGGCAAAGCCCACTTCCTATTGGTTCCTTTTGAGTATTTCACTTTGCATGCATAACATAGTATATATCTTTGGAGCTCTGTTGCCTCTGTACTAAAGAAAGTGTCTGGGAAAAAAAAAAAAAAAAAAAAAAAAAACAAACCCTCAGAGGGTTGACTGTTAGCTGTGATCCCCTGAAACTGCCTGGCTATCTCAATGGTTCTGTTCACACTTCCATCCATGCCTTACTAGGAAATTAGAACAGCTCTATTAGAGAATGTGAACATTAGCCATCCAAACCCAGGAATCCACTTTGGAAAATTTACTGATTAATCAATTGTTATGTCCTTGTACTAAAAACAATGGATATTCACTCTTTGAACAAATAATGTTTGTGTCCTCAGCATATTAACTCATAGTGGTGGCCAAATGATGACAAGGAGTGATTAACACCAAAGAAAGGAGTTGTTCAGCCCTGACCCACCTCCCACCACCACACAACAACAACAAAAAAGTCTCCGCGTGGAAGCTGCAGTGTGATGCAGCGAGTCACACAGTAAACTCTTTAGTCCGTATGTCTTTACTTGTTAAGTGTTCATTGCAATGAATCATTGGTTTGGATCGAGGTCTCTGGCTTCTGTTACACCTCAATACTGGACCCTCACTTGGGACATCTTTTGGTGTTGCCTTGGGTCATGGAGATCCTTCAGCTTTGGATCTGCAAGTCTGGCCCCTTCACATGCTCCAGCAGTTCATAGTTGAGATCGATGTTGGGGTGGACCAACTCATAGCCCTGGTTCTGGGTGCCAGCTGGGTTGGTCAGCCTGCCAGTTTTCTCTTTGACACTACCAGGGTAAGCTCTCCAGCATTGCCCTGCT
Source organism: Cricetulus griseus (assembly GCF_003668045.3). NCBI lineage: Eukaryota > Metazoa > Chordata > Mammalia > Rodentia > Cricetidae > Cricetulus > Cricetulus griseus. The sequence continues at coordinate 97,431,659 of NW_023276806.1, forward strand.
AGTTCACCCACTGCAACAGGCAGTAAGGATGGGGACCAGATCTCCTGCTCTCATACCCGGGGCTGCCTCACCCACACCTGTATCACCAGGGACAGCTCTGTTTTGCCCAGGAGAGATGCAGGGCCCATTCACTGAGTGATGCAGCCAGGGAGGGGCAGGACAAGCTCTCCGATCCACCACAGGTGGCAAGCGGTGGAGAATAAGGGAGGGCATCTCTCCCTCCCCCACTCCACCATATTGCAAGGGGTAGGGACAGATTTCTCGTGCATATTTGTGGGGTCAGATCACCTGAGTTCCCCCCATCCTCTCACCTTCCAAATCCCCATACCCCACCACACCCCTGTCAACAGGGTCAGCTCTATTGTTCAAAAAAGCCTGCTCTCCTGATTACTGCAGCTGGTGAGGGGTAGGGTCAGCTCTCCCACTCTCATGACCCTGGGAATGCTTTCTCACCTGAAATAGGTGTCAAAGGGGAGGGGGACATCTCTCCCTCACCCATACCACTATATAACAGACAAGCAGTGGGGCTAGCTCTCCCACTCTTAAGCTTTCAGGGCTGGCTCACCACATCCCTGCCAACTGAGACAGTTCTACTGTGTTGCCCAGGCAAGGTATGAACTCTCTCTCCCAAGTGAAGCAGTTGTGGGGTGGGAGACAGGAACATTCCTCCCTAGTGCTGCAGCCAGTGAAGGGCAGGACAAACTCTGTACAGCCCTATCACCCCTGCATTTGGTGGTAACAGGAGCCATGGACATCAACACAGACTGAAGCTGAGGCAGGGCATGACCCTTGGCAGCAGCCCAGATCCAGACAATGCCATGGCCCCAGGTAGATGACAGCATAGGCCACTCACATCTGTATGGCCTTGGCAGCATACCAGCCCTCAGGCCCCACGTGTTAGCCCAAACTCAGGTTGTCTGAGTGGTCCTTGGTGGCAACATAAGTCATGGATATCAACATAGACCCTGAATTTAGTTGGTTCATGGACCCAGACATGGTACTTGTTGGCATCCAGGGCAATGTCACCATGGCTCTAGCTGGCATCACAGGTCACTCAGATTGGCATGACCCTAAAAGTTTTCTTTATAAAGGTTGATTATCACTCGTGCTTGTCATAGTGAGACAGAGCTAACTAAGGAAGACTGGGTCAGGGCGTGGCTTCTAGAGCCTACTTGATTTGCATGGATGTTCTCCCAGCTGATCCCTGTGCTGTCTCAAGTGACTCCGTGGGCCTGGGAGGGGAAACCTCTCAGATGTCAGTTGTCAAGATGACAAACTACCATACAACTTGGAAAACTAAAATTCATAGAATGAAGACACACAGAAGTACAGTGGGGAGGGGGTTAGCAACTGAGATGTAACTCTGTGGTTAAGAAATATTCTAGAACACTGGAAAACATGCCATCTCAGTAAATGCCTTCTTTTCTAATTTTCCTTAGAGTATAAATTATATAACATGGCATCTATCATATGGCATTAATTATAAACTCAGAATATCAATCAACCCTGAAAACTGAAAATGTTCTGTATCCTACAGTATCAAGCCAAGATTGAGTTCTTTATGTAAAAATAATCAAGCACATCATTAGTATGCAAATCCTCTTTTGTCTTTAACAAATGATAAAATTCTATCTATATTGTATACTGAAAGTTGTTTTAGAATACATATTTACATGTTTTACTGCAAATAGATGTATGATTGGTGTTCCTATTTTACATACCTGTATATTGAGAGTAGTGTGCCTGTTTCCTATGGAAAAGGGGGTCATAAGCCAAGAATGAGTGAGAAACCATGCTCTGCATTTATGATCCTTCCTCCGAAGAATTACTTGATCTGCTAAGAAATGTGTTTGAGTTTTACATTATGATGTGTTGAACATTAATATCTTGAACTTGACATTAAAGAACTAAAGTGAAATGCTAACACAATACATTTTCAAACATTTAAATCAAAGAGAAATGAACAAGACAAAAGTTAAATTATGCAAATGTGCATTTGAAATACATTTTATAACAGAAATTTGATTTTTTAATGCATGAGGAGAGTCCAGGATATGCTAAGTGACCTAGGAGATCATGAGTCTTTGGTGGCATATAATTTTATGAATCATTTACTTAGTGGCCACTGAGCTAACCGCTCACTCTACTCTAAGTAAGTGAGCAGATTACTGTATAAGAAAGTAAGCAGGGAGCCTGCTATCTCTTAACAGTCTGGCGACTTCTAGGCAAACATTATGACTCGGGTTTGTGGCTGGTTCATTCACAATCCTAAGTCCAACAGAAATGATGAAGTAAGCCAAGGAAAATATTATGTAGGACAAAATTGATCTCAATGCCAAGTACACAAAATAAAAATGACTATGAATAAAAGCATGTCAAGAAAAAATTAAAGGAATTATTAGATTTTCAAATTAGATCAGGGAAAGTGAGGTGAACCAAGCCACTCAAGTGTCATTTGGAGACAGGGGTGATGATAGCGTGCTCACAGCATCCGGGAGTTCTTTTTGTAAAATTGTCACAATCACCACTGAAAGCATTTAAGTTATGTAGTAATTAATAGTTTCTGAATTATCTAACATCTACCACTCTGGTCTCCAAAACCTTTTTAGGTCAAGCCTTTCTTTCAATTCCTCTTTCTGACACAGCCCTTTAGCCACTTGTAATGTTTTGACATATCCACTTGGGTCTCAGAAATCTGTAATTTTTGAATTATTCCTTTGAAGCACACTAAACAATGCAACACAAAACACTTTCTCTGAATCAGATCATGTACTTCAAGGGTCATAAACTCAAATGGCTGCAGGGACCAATGGGGAACATAAAGAGTGATTAGTCCAGCAGGTGCAGAACTGCGGGTGTTGGTTCCAAGTGTAACCCCACTTAGCTTTTCTGCATAGATCCATCAGTGATTCCCCAGGCAATTTGCCATCCGAGTTCTACCTCATCGCCTCACTGTACAGAGACACAAGAAGGTTAATGCCAATGAGCAATCCTTCAACTCTGAGCAGCTGGCACCCTGGCAGCGTCAGTAGTGAGGTTTCTCACATTCGGATGTGACATGCCACATAAAGCAAAAGTGAAGGAATGTGTGAGGACAGTCACACATATTTTATTTCAATGGTTTCTTTAGTCATATTTGATAAGAATCTTTAATTAGCCTTTTCTAACCTCTGTCTTCCCCAGCAGAAGTGACTGAGTGACAGGACCTGCCCTCTCAGTAGATATGCCTTTAAACAAAGGAAAGCAGGGTTCAAACTGTGGAAGCCACTTAAGTAAGAGCTTTCATGAGTGCAGCCAGTGGGCACTAAACACTTTACAGCAATGAGAAAGCATCACCAATCTTCTGTAAGCAACCATTAATTCACAAAACAAACACAATATCTACTATATGCCAGATACTTGTTCTAGGGTCTCAGGAGTCAGAGTTGAGTAAAATTTCACCAAGAAGCTCATTAAATGAGTTTACAAAATCAGTTATTTGTATTGTGTATTATAAATATTGGAATGCACACTTATGAAGTCAAGTTATGAAAACAACTAACTGGTTTTTCCTGGCTTTCTTACAACAATTTATGTCAGTCCATAGCCTCTTTCTGTTAGTTTTGGGATATTTAAAGACAACAAAAGTCCCATCCTGATTGCTTTCTAAGTTTTGTTCTACAAATGACACAAGGCAGTGAATTTTTAAAATATATTTGGAAGCTTATAACCTCAGTGTTGGTGATTCTCTCTCCCACACCTTCACTGTTACACCATCCATGACTTTTTAAGAAGCTGAGGAAGTCTTGGAAAGTGCCAGAAAAATTAAAATGGCAGTATTTAGGTTATACTTGCATGCCAAAACAACACAGTTTTTACCTTTCTCTGCCCTCAGCTCTAGTATTCCTGGTCTGGTGGAACCCTACCCAGTCATTGTGTTGCTGTAATTCTCTCCCATGAGTTTTGGGAATGTCTTAAGACAACTGATTTTCTCTTTTCATTTAAAGAGTAATTTAATTTCCTATTATAAGGTGTATGTATGTAGGGTGTGTGTGTGTGTGTGTGTGTGTGTGTGTGTGTGTGTGTGTGTGTGTACATATATCAGAGTGTGTGGATGTCCAAGAACTACCTGCACTTGTTTCTCTCCTTCTGCCATGAGCTCTGGAGACGGTCCAGCATGTGCTTTTACCTTCTGCGCCACCACCAAGATGCAATGTTGACAGACACACCCATGTCCAAATCACAAAGCTTTGAAAACTCCCACAAGTGAACAGGCCAGTATAAACAGAATCTGGGTCTGGAAACCTTGTGTTTCAAGTACCATTAATCTCTTCTTCCATATCTGAAGCACTACTCAGACACAAATGCATACTTCACTCTAATGTCTAACATTAATTTCTGATTTTGAACTTTAAATAAATTGACTCATTTAATTCTTCTGAGTCTAACTATTTTTCTCCATATTATATTTAGAACATGCATCCTTATTGCTGAGTGTAGCAACAGTCTAAATAGTTCTCTTCTTGTATAGGTTTACATTATATTACTATATTACAACTTGTCTGAATTGCTGTTGATAGGCATTTGTGTTCAGGTTGGGCTACTAGGAAACAATGCTATAACATTCTTATACATGTCTTTTAGTGAACATATGATCACATTTTAAACCATGTGTTTGTGTGTAGGTATATGTGTGTCAGTGTAGATGGTTATGGAGGCTAGAGGTGAGTTCTACATTACCTAAAGTAGACTTACAGGCTGTTGTGAGCCACCTGACATGGGCGTTGGAGATGGAACTTGGGTCTTCTGGAAGAGCAGCACACATTCTTAACTGCTGAACCATCTCTCCAGCCCATGTGACTAAATTTACTGGACATCTACCAAGAAGCAGAAGTACTACATACTGCAGACCATTTTCCAAAGTAATTGTACCAATTCATTCTTCATCCAGTCATGCCAGAGAATTCTGGTTATTCAAAATTGTCATCTATTTTGATGTCATTGTGTTGAATTTATGAGACAAGGTCTCATGGGCTAGGCTTGCTTTCAAACTTCCTTCATTGTCTTGGATAGTCTTCAACTCTGATTGTCAGACTCCAGTGTCCTGAGTGTTGGGATTACAGGTATGTAACATTATCTCATTTTTAATCTGTTCCTTTTATACCCAATCATTTTAGCAACCAAACAGACACCCTGATAAATTTTCAAACTCCATTTAGGGTTGGGGCTTATTCTGCTGAGCATACAGTGTGACAGGGCAAGGCAGTGCAGAAGTTTCTCCATATTGAATTCTTCCTGGAGCAAATATAGGTTTGACTAGAATTTGAGTTCCCTTACATAGCCTAAACTGGCCATCTCCTGTGACCAGATTGGTGCCTAGCCCAATTGTCATCAGAGAGACGTCATCCAGCAGAAAAAAATCAAAACAAGCAAAAACCTAAGAATGTAGAGGGATCCACCTATGCAGAAATTGGAAACTGTTCTATATACTAAATAAAGAATCCAGATATTGTCTAGCACCCCCTTAGAAAAAATTATTAAAACAAATGGTAAATTTATTTGTTACTATTATGTAAAATATCTTGTTATATAAAATTTGTAATAAAAAAAGATCTATATAAAAATTAGGATGGGCACAAAAAAGTTCCCCCATTCAAGGGGATGGATATTCAAACTCTTGCTGAAATGTAAACTTTTTTTCTCTCAGGATCTGTAAGACCGTTGCAGGGGAAACTATAAAATTAAAAAAAATACCAGGGGTAAAACTGTAAATGATCAAATCCTTTTTTTTTTTTTTTTTTTGAAGATAGGGTTTCTCGGTACAGCCCTGGCAATCCTGGAACTCCTTCTGTAGACCAGGCTGGCCTCAAACTCAGAGATTCAGCTGCCTCTGCCTCCTGAGTGTTGAGATTAAAGGTGAGCATCACCACCGCCTGACTGATCAAATTCTTTAATATGCTCAAAACTATGTTTATAGTCTTGCTAAGCACAAATGTAATTCATTTACAGGCACAAGCTTTATTTACCTTCTGTATTTGTTTAAGGTTAAGCCTAAAACAAGTAACTAAAAATAGTGAAGTTTGTTTAAAATCAGGTACACTTAATAGATGTCCCTCAAACTTGTCAGAGAGCTACTGAACATGGCATTTAAAATCTTCAGTGGAAAACAAGCTTGCATTGATAAACAATGATGCCAGCTCCTCATAGCAGCTCTAAGACCAACTCCAAACAAGCAAACAAACAAACAAAAAAAAAAAAAACAACTCCACCTCGACAATGTTAACCACTGGGAAAAACTGTCCCATGTATGAACCCTGCCCAAATTGTTCACAAGCAGGACACTTGTTGTACATCTTTGCCTTGCCAAGGTAGGCCAGTCTCTTAAGTTCCTCAGCCACAGGAAAGTTTCTCAGATCTTCTGGGTTTGAAAGCTAAAGGTCAATGCTGCCCCATGTGGCAATGAAAGAGTTAATGCATCTTGTGAGATGGACAAAGACTGAAGCTGCCCTGGCACTGTCCTGGTGCAAGCCCTTGGAATTCTGCCCACAACAAAAGCATCAATACCTCCATGGAGAAACCTAGGGTAACTGTTAATTCTCTGCCATTTTAACTGATACTGAGAACATTTGTATTTTACTTGCCGCTCTAATTTATTCTCCTCAGATCTCTGATGATGTTGATGCCTAACTGTAGCTTTACCAGTTTAGTAACAGCTGCCTCATCAGTACATTTTACATGTGAAAATCAGGCCTTGTATTTTCTACAACTACTGGGTCTCCTGATGAAAAAAAGCAAATTCACAGGTAGTTTTGCCTGCTAACGGGGCATTTCTGGGTAAGCCACAGCCTCGTGGCAATATATAGATTGATAGAAATGAGTTAGTAATTAAGACTGAAAGACTCCCAGAGGCTCAGGCCCCCAAGATCTGGGTCCAGGATCTCGGCCACCCCAATCACCATGCGGAGGTGAAAACTTGATGCTAACAGCATGAAGCTTTATTGCAGTTGTTTAACGAGCTAACCTAATGTTAGCTTGGGCCTTTCACCCATCCACCATGGCGGATGGCTAGGAAAGACACGCAAAGTCACAGCATAGAGATCTTATAGGGCAGTGTAAGGGGAGTGTCTAGAGGTACACACAGGCTCAGGATTGGTGTGCCTCTAGGCTTGGAGGGTTTGCCCTGTGTTGATGGGTCAACTGGTTGTTTTGGCCCATAGGCCCTCCCAGGGTGGTTGCTATGCTCTGAGCGCCATTGCTGTGCATGTGTCCGTAAAGCACACCCAGAGCCGTAAAGCATAGCACCACCAGCTAACTTCTGATTGGTTCCTTGTCACGAGGCAGGCATCTGACCTCCTAGTGACCAAGACAAGGTCAGGCAAGCACCAGCTAGGCTGTTATGGCTGTTGAAATGGGGAGCTGGTCCCTTCAGACAGAGATAGCCAATAAGAAGCTCCAGCCAATGGCCAACAGTTCCATAATTAATAGAGAGTCCATGTGCTTCTTTGGGGCAAGGCAGCTGTGGAACTGGGCAGGAAATTCTGTAACACCTCTAAGCTCTTTAACTTTAACTTCTGTCCCTAGTTTATATCTGTCCCAGCATATTTCTACTTGGCTGACAGACACCATCCAGGAAACAGCTGTGGATGACAAACTGCTTTAAAGTGACCTATACCACACCAGCCCTAGGTGATCCTAAAAATTGGAGAGTCCTGAGACTTGCTGAATGTTTCTGTAAACTAGCCCAGTCAATGTGCTTGGTCCTGTCTCTTCAGGCTGGGTCAGTGAACACCAGATGCTTCTGACTAATAGGAGGTGCTAACTAAACTTGTGGGTTTTGCCTTTAAAAATCCCCTGCTCACTCAGCTTAGAGCTGCCTCTAGGCTTGTAGTTACAGGAATGCATTCCCTGGCTAAATCTGCATGGCTCAATAAAAACATTAAATACAAAAAGAGCTCCACCTGATCTCCTTCTCTTGGGTAAGAACAGCTACAACACCTGAGAAGGTACAAACTATTGGGAGTTCAACTTTCAGGAATTTAGAGCAGAGGCCAATGGCTACTAAGGAGAGCAGCAGGTACACAATGGAGTTTCCTTAGCCCTCACACTTGTAAAGAGGAAAACACAGGCTTCAATGCCTGACTTGTGAATTTAGGCGTGTTTCAGCCACCTTGATAAATTTAAATATTATCTAATTTTGGTATGCTGCTTTCCTTTTGAAAAATGGAGTGTTGATAGCTTTTACCTCACATGTTTGTTGGAGGGATAAAGATATCAAGAAACGTATATGCATAGAAGATCCAAACATGTTTACAATAGATATAGCATGGCAACTTTAACATTTCTAACAAATGTTTCCATTAAATGAAGCGTGCTTAACAGTATTTAGAGATAAAATTTCATTATATAAGACTGTTAAAGTTTGAATTTTCATAACTAAAATGTCTTTTGTAAGAAAGATAATTTAGAATTTGGTGATATTCAAGTTGGTATATGAAAACAGTAATTTTCCTCCTTTGGTTTTTAGGTGGCATTTGAAAGGTGCCTGTAAGCATGATACAGTGGCCAGCACCCAGGCTTTGAGAATGCCTGAATTCCATTGTGCTCTTTTGTTTTACAGGGATGTTAACATTCTAATTGTAACATAGAGGACTAAAAATTATACAGAAAGTTAAAAAAAATGAATTTATATATAAAAAAGCCTCATCAGGAAGCAATAGCTTCCCTTATCTGAAGGTTATTTTGCAAATTAAACTAAGCTCTTTTCCAGACTCAGCTTTAGTCACTTGTAACCTAATCCTTCTCATTTGTTATTCTAAGTTTCAGAGCCATCTTTCTTTACCTATTAGTATGCTAATAAGAAAACTCCAGAGACCCTTGCAGAAAGTCTGTCCTTCAAAGGATTTCCACAAGAACAAAGAATTTTTGCAAGCATGGAAACCCCACCACACATACATACACACACACACACACACACACACACACACACACACACAAAAAAAAAAAAAAAAAAAAAAAAAAAAAAAAAAAAAAAAAAAAAAACCCTGACAATCATCCCTTTCCCTTAGAAGATGGGGACCACTTTTCTGTGAAGTATGTAGTCTCAACCCCATTTCCCAAAGCTAAACTTGAAAAAAACAATCTCCTCAATCAAGTACTGTCTCCTGGAGTGTTTATTTGGAGGCAACTGGTAGTTAGACCTTGAGGCATTAGTACAAGAACCTTCTATTGTTGTGCCCAAATTCTGAACCCCAAAATGGCCAGTAGACCTGTTCCCATGCAAAATCAAAGAGGCCTTAATATTTTTTAAAGTTTTTTCCTAGATTTTTTAAAATTTAAATTAAAAACAATCTTATTTTACATGTCAATCTGAGTTCCCTCTCCCTCCCATCCTCCCATGTCCCCACCAATGCCCCATCCCAAACCAATTCTGCTCCCCAGGGAGGATGGGGTCTTCCATGGGGCATCATCAAAGTCTGTTATATCATTTGGGGCAGGGCCTAGGCCCACCCTTGTATATCTAGGCCAAGAGAGTATTCCTCTATGTGGGATGGGCTCCCAAAGTCCATTTGCACACTACGGGTAAATACTGTTCCACTACCAGAGGCCCCATAGATTGTCCAGGCCTCCTGACACCCACATTCAGGGGGCCAGGTTCAGTGCTATGCTGTTATCACAGCTGTCAATCTGGGGACCATAAGCTCCCCTTTTTTCCAGTCAGCTGTTTCTGTGGGTTTCCTCAGCCTGGTCTTGACCCCTTTGTTCATCATTCCTCCCTCTCTGCAGCTGGATTCCAGGGGTTCCACTCAGAGCTTAGCTTCTACTTCCATCAGCTACTGAATGAAGGCTCTAGGATGGCATTTAAGGTAGTCATCAATCTCATTATAGCAGAAGGGCATTTAAGGTAGCCTCTCCACTATTACTGAGATTGTTAGTTGGAGTCATCCTTGTGGATCTCTGGACATGTCCCTAGTGCCAGATTTCTCTTTAAACCTATAATGGCTCCCTCTATTATAGTATCTCTTTTCTTGCTCTCATCTATTCTTCCCACAACTCAATCTTCCTGCTCCCTCATGTCCTCCTCTCCCCTCCTCTTCTCCCCTTGTCTTTCTCCTAATTCCCTCTGCCCTCCTCCCATGCTCCCAATTTGCTCAGGAGATCTTGTCCCTTTCTGCATCTCCAGGGGAACATGTATGTCTCTCTTAGGTTCCTCCTTGTTTCCTAGCTTCTCTGGAGATGTAGATTGTAGGCTGGAAATTCTTTGCTCTATGTCTAATATCCATATATGAGTAATTACATACCATGTTTCTCTTTTTGTGACTGGGTTATGTCACTCAGGATGGTTTCTTCTAGTCCCATCTATTTGCCTGTGAATTTCAAATTTTTCTTTTTCTTTTTTTTTTTCTGCTGAGTAGTACTCCATTGGGTAAATGTAACACATTTGTTTATCCATTCTTCAGTTGAGGGGCATCTAGGTTGCTTCCAGGTTCTAGCGATTACAAATAATGCTACTATGTACATAGTTGAACAGATGTCCTTGTTATATGTATATGCATCCTTTGGCTATATGCCTAAGAGTGGAATTGCTGGATCTTGAGGTAGACTGATTCCCATTTTCCTGAGGAACTTCCATACTGATTTCCAAAATAACTGTACGAGTTTGCACTCCCACCAGCAGTGCAGGAGTGTTCCCCTTTCTCCACACCCTCTCCAGCATAAACTGTCATTGGTTTTTTATTTTATTTTATTTTTTTAACCATCTGACAGGAGTAAGGTGGTATCTCAGAGTTGCTTTGATTTGCATTTCCCTGATGGCTAAGAATATTGAGCACTTTCTTAAGTGTCTTTCAGCCATTTTAGACTCCTCTATTGAGAATTCTCTGTTTAGTTCTGTACCCCACTTTTTAATTGGATTATTTGGTGTTTTGATGACTAGCTTCTTGAGTTCTTTGTATATTTTGGAAATCAGCTGTAGGGAGACACTGTAACCACGCCTCCTAAGGGCTGGCTACAGGTGTGCCTGAACTTTCCTGTGGGTGACGAAGGATAGGTTCTTAAGCAGCGATGAGCACATGGGAGGCCTGCGCTCTGGCCTCCCTGCCTTGCTGCTCCTTGAATGCTCTGGCTTGTGTTTGGCTGGTGTTTGTCTGAATAAAAATATCTTGAACACATGGACTATGGATCATCTTTGTTCACATTATAAGTGGCATGGTTTTTATTGCTGCCTGGGGCAATAAAATACACAGGGAGGCCTGTGGAAGATTTAAACTCTCCCAGCTGGGTGGATGGCGAGCAGGAACTGAGTGCAGGGCTGGAGGGATGGGCTACAGGGTGAGAAGGGTTAACTCACTGTTTTAGGTTTTCTCACACCGGCCGTCAAAGCAAACCAGAGACCTTGGAATGAAGTGTTATCCTAGGGCCATAAATAAGGTAATTCAGCCTATGGGCTCTCTACAGCCTAGAATGCCATTGCTTTCCTTAGTACCCAAAGGATGGCCAATCATAATAATTGACCTGAAAGACTGTTTTTTTACTATACCATTACAAGAAAGTAATAGAGAGAAATTTGCATTTACTGTACCAACTCTGAATAACTCACAGCCAGTTTGGAGATATCAATGGAAGGTTTTACCTCAAAGGATGCTGAATAGTCCTACTTTATGTCAACACTTTGTACAACAACCTTAGGAAATAATTTGGTAAAAATTTCCACAATCCCTCGTTTGTCATTACATGGATGATATTCTTTTGTCAGATTCCAATAAGGAAACTTTGGAACGTATGTTTGACATGGTGAAGGAAGTTCTGCCTAGATGGGGGTTACAAATTGCCCCAAAAAAGATACAAAGAGGAGATTCTATTGACTATTTAGGTTATAAGATAGACTTACAAAGAATCAGGCCACAGAAGGTACAAATTAGAAGGGATCCTTATCAAACTCTCAATAGTATTCAGAAGCTGCTAGGAGAAATTTCTCAATTACAGACGATTATTGGGGTAGAAGGTCATGACTTAGAACATTTAAAAATGGCCCTTAAAGGTAACAAGGACCTAAACAGTCCACGAATATTATCTGCTGAGGCAGAAAAAGAACTACAATGGGTAGAAAACAGAATATTGGATGCACACGTAGATTGGATAAACCTTGATTTAGACTGTATTCTGGTCATCTTGCCATCCAGAGAATATCCTTCTGGAATTCTGATGCAGAGGGAAGACAATTTATTGGAGTAGATATTTCTGCCACATAAATGGAATAAAAAGTTAAAGACATATATAGAAAAGATTGCTGATTTGATTTTAAAGGGCAAATTGAGACTTCATCAACTGACTGGAAAAGATCCAGCAGAAATTATAGTACCTTTAACTAATGATGAAATTTCCTCTATATGGAAGGATAATGAATATTGGCAAATAGCTCTTGCTGACTTTTGGGGAAAGATTAGCAACACTATCCCAAAACTGACAGAATTAAATTCATAAAAGAGACAGTCTGGATTCTTCCACATATTGTAAGACAAACTCGCATTTCTAGAGTTCTTACCTTATACACTGATGCCAACAAATCAGGTAGGGTTGGTTATAAAGCAGGTGAGGTAAGTAAAGTAGTTCAAAGTCCATATACATCTGTACAGAAGGCAGAATTATATGCAATTCTTATGGTGATTATGGATTTTACAGAACCTCTTAACATAATTACTGATTCCCAATATGCAGAGAGAGTCGTCTTACACATTGAGACTGCAGAATTTGTTCCTGATAATATGGAATTAACCTCGCTGTTTTTACAATTACAGGAAACAATCAGAAACAGAAGCTATCCTCTATACATTACGCATATCAGATCCTATATGAGTCTGCTAGGCCCACTAGCACAAGGCAATGACTAGATTGATCGTTTATTGGTAGTGTGCTAGAAGCCTCAGAATTTCATAAAAAGCATCATGTAAATAGCAAAGGTTTAAAAGAGAACTTCCCCATCACTTGATAACAAGCCAAGGAGATAGTAAGAAACTGTCCTACATGTTCCTTTTATAACCAAACTCCACTGCCAGCAGGCTGTAATCCTAAAGGCATTTGGAGGACTGAGATCTGGCAGATGGATGTCTTTCACTTTGCAGAATTTGGAAATTTGAAATATGTGCATCATAGTATTGACACATTCTCAGGTTTCCAATGGGCTACTGCTCTCAGTTCTGAAAAAGCGGAATCTGTTATTACACACCTTCTAGAGGTGATGGCAGTTATGGGTATACCTGCACAAATAAAAACTGACAATGCTCCAGCATATGTCTCCACAAAAATGGAACAGCTTTTCAAATATTACAACATAAAGCATGTCACCGGTATACCACACAATCCTACAGGACAAGCAGTGGTTGAGAGATCTAATAGGACACTTAAGGAGATGCTCCATAGACAGGCTGGTAAGTCAAAAACCCCCAAACATAGGTTTCATAATGCTTTATTGACACTAAACTTTCTTAACGCCAATGAAAAAGGACAAACAGCTACAGAAAGACACTGGACTACTGAACTGAATCAACCAGTATACTTCAAAGATATACTAACCTCAGTATGGAAACCTGGGCATGTGTTACGCTGGGGTAGGGGTTTTCCATTTGTTTCCACAGGAGAAGAAAAACTTTGCATACCATTAAAGTTTATCAAGATTTGAGTTGTAAAAGACAAACCTCTCGACAAGGACAAGCGACTAGATAGATAGATAGATAGATAGATAGATAGATAGATAGATAGATAGATACTGAGGTATATCTCATAAACTAAATACAAACCTCCCAAAGGAAAGGGAAGTGTTTTGCTTCTATCTTCACAGGAAAACTCATCTCCAGAAGTCCAAAAACACTACATGGGTAGGTACTTAAGAAGAGAAGGTAGTTATAGCCATCAAACAAAAGGAACGTGCCATATGGTAAACTTTACAGCTGTCTCTCAAATAACTCTATTTCTCCTTATTTCCTAGTCCCTATTCAAGTAAATCAATGCTGGATTTAGAGTTGGATTTGGCTTTCCTCCCCTAAAATCCAAGCATGTTGTTTAACTAAACTTTAGAGTTTCTGTATTATATCAAGAAGCCAATTTATGTAATACAGAATGAGAGAGGAATTTGGGGACTGTCTTTGTCTTTCTTGGCTCTTTTCTTCAAGGTGTATACTGTCTCACAATCATTATTTTCCATGATTGCCTTTTCCAACATGCATACATATACAAGCAAACATTTCTCAGCTAACACTTATGGTTGAGTCCCATACAGCCAATGAAGACCCACCTGACAGCAATCCCTGAATGCTCTGGAAAAGGAATTGGGCCATACCTCCTCGACTGCACTGGATCCAACTTACTCCATTTCCACTGACTCTCCGACCAGAGCTTCGAGTACTGACTTCAATCAAGTTGAGGATTTCAACCTAGATCTTCAATCAAGCAAATCTCATCTAACATGGACTGGATAATCCATTAAAGACTTTCACTATACTAACATTTTCTTCCCACAGGACCCACAAAGCTACCATTGTCCCATTTCAGCAGGCAGTAACTTGGAGGATGCTATACCTGAGTCTATTAGGTAGTGTAAACCTAGTTAGGAATAACTTTCCTATTGTTTAGGGTTGGTATTGGAAGGAAGTGTTCAGGTTTGGACACCTCTTTCAGATGACTTTAAGGTTTAGCTGAAATAGACATGGTTAGGATGTGACATAACAGATTATTGTATCTTCTTGTATTTCTCCTTTATGATTGTTAATTTTGGATACTTTACACTGTTAAGTTTCAATCCTCTTTTAGACTTAAAGGGTAATTGTAGGGAGACACAGTAATAAGGGCTGGCTACAGATGTGCCTGACCACGCCTGTCAGGGTGTGGTCAAGGTGAGGTCAGGATGACACGGGATAGGTTCTTAAGCAGTGGTGAGCACATAGGAGGCCTGTGCTGTGGCCTTCCTGCCTTGCTGCTCCTCGCATGCTCTGGCTTGTGTTTGGCTGGTGTTTATCTGAATAAAGATATCTTGACCATATGGACTACAGATCATCTTCATTCACATTATAATCGGCTCTCTGTCAGATGTGGGGTTAGGGTCCTGAAACTGAGAAACTTCTGTAAGGCAAAGGACACAGTCAATAAGACAAAATGGCAGCCCACAGAATGGGAGATCTTCACCAGCTCCACATCTGACAGAGGGCAAATGACATTCACAAGCAAATGGATGGAACTAGAAGTAACCATCCTGAGTGACATAACCCAGTCACAAAAAAACAAATGTGGTATGTACTCATTCATATATGGATTTTAGACACAGAGTAAAGGATTACCAGACTACAATCCACACTGCCAAAGAAGCTAGGAAACAAGGAGAACCCTAAGAGACACATACATGTTCCCCCAGAGAATGGGAAAGGAATTAGATCTCCTGAGCTAATTGGGAGCATGGGGGAGGGGAGAGGGAGGACATGAGGGAGCAGAAAGATTGACTCAGGGAAGAAGAGAGGAGAGCAGAAAAGAGATACTATAATAGAGGGAGCCATTATAGGTTTAAAGAGAAATCTGGCACTAGGGACATGTCCAGAGATCCACAAAGATGACCCCAACTAACAATCTCAGTAATAGTGGAGAAGCTACCTTAAATGCCCTTCTGCTATAATGAGATTGATGACTACCTTAAATGCCATCCTAGAGCCTTCATCTAGTAGCTGATGGAAGCAGAAGCAGACACCCAGAGCTAAACACTGAACTGAACACTGGAGTCCAGTTGCAGAGAGGGAAGAGTGATGAACAAAGGGGTCAAGACCAGGCTGGTAAAACCCACAGAAACAGCTGACATGAATAAGGGGGAGCTCATGGACCCCAGACAGATAGCTGGGAAACCAGAATAGAACAGATCCAGACCCCCTGAAAGTGGGTGTCAGCTAGGAAGCCTGGGTAGGAAATCTATGGGACCTCTTGTGGTGGATCAGTACTTACTCCCTAGCACAGGAATGGACTTTGGGAGCCCATTCCACATAGAGGGATACTCTCTCAGCCTAGTCACACTGGGGATACAAAGAGGAGATTCTATTAACTATTTAGGATATAAGATAGACTTACAAAGAATCAGACCTCAAAAGGTACAAATTAGAAGGGACCGTTATCAAACTCTTAAAAACTTACCAAAAAAAAAAAGGTTTTCTTTGGTGGATGAATCTATTTTCTTAGTGTATCTTCAACACCTGAGATTCTCTCTTCCATCTCTTGTATTCTGTTGGTTATGCTTGCACTTGTAGTTCCTGATTATTTACCCAGCTTTTCTCTATTTCCCTCAGACTGTTTTTTTTTTTTTAATTGTCTCTGTTTTAGCTTTTAAGCCTTGAACTGTTTGAATTATTTCCTTCAGTTATTTGGTTGTTTTTTTCTTGGCTTTTCTTGCTTTCTCTAAGGGATTTGTTCATTTCTTGCATTTTTGGTTTGTCTCTTCCTCCATTTCCTGAATTTTTTTGTTTGTTTTTTCTTCCATTTCTTTAAAGGATATTCTCATTTCCTCTTTTATGGTCTCTATCGTCTTCATAACGTTGTTTTGTAAGGTCTCTTGTTCTCTTCTGCTTCATCTGTGTTGGGATACTCAGGTCTTGCTGGTATAGAGTCCCTAGAATCTGGTGGTGTCATTGGTCTGTTGTTTAATGTGTTTTTTTGAGGAAAAAATTTTATTCTTTAATTACTACTCATATTTACATATCCATCCCCCCATTCCTTTGCCCTCCCAGCCTCCCATGTTCCCCACAACCCCCCAACCCATCCCCAACTCTTCCCCAGGGATAGTGAAGCCCTCCACAAGGGACCTTCAAAGTCTGTCATATCATTTGGGGGAGGGCCTAGGCCCTCTTTCCTGTATCTGGGCTGCAATAGTATGCCTCCATAGGGAATGGGCTCCCAAAGTCCATTTGTGCTCTAGAGATAAAGACTGGCTCCACTGTTGGAGGTCCCATAGACTGTCTTGGGCCCCTAGCCGGCACCCACATTCAGAGGGCTTGGTTTGGTCCAATGTTGTTTCCCCAGATTTATGGCTAGGGTCTCCATGCTCTCAGTAGGTCAGGTCAACTGTTTCTTCGGGTTTCTGCAGCACCATCTTGACTCCTTTGCTCATCCCTCCTCCCTCTCCACAATTCTTATACTGTCTGTCATCTTCCCATCTCTTCTTCCAGTGGGTGCAAGAGGGGTCTTTCCCTCTCCTGGTCAGTACAGGACCAAGGTTCTCTTCCGGTGGGTGCAAGCAGGTCCAGTACTCCAATGGCTCTCATGGTGGGTGCTGGCAGGTCTAAGACACTCCCCCTTCTGGTAGAAGGAGGTGGAATTAGCACTGCAATATCAGGAGACTCTGGATGGCTTGATCTTCCAGGGCGGATCTATCTGCATACAGTCCCCACTCCAGGAGACCCCAAGGAGGGCAAGTAGAAGGCAGCGAGTCTTTAATAATTTAATGAGTTAACTGCATTAATTCAGTTCCTCAGTCCATCTGACATGGTGGGTGGAGCAAGAAGGACCCAGAGGAGCTGAGGAGCAGGGAAATTATTGGGTAAAGCAAGGGGAGTGTCTAGGGTTCCACAAAAGTGTCAGGATTGGTGTACTTCCGGGCTTAGGCAACCTGTCCTGTGTTGATTAATCAACTGGTTGCTATGGCCTATAGGCCCTCCCAGGGCAGTTTCTATATTCTGTATGTCACTGTTACTGTAAAGCACATCTAGAGCCTACCAGTTAACTTCCGATTGGTTCCTTGCCACATGGAGGGTATCTGATCTGCTCGTGACTAGGAGGTTGGGCAACGTCAGGAAGCTCAGCACATCTTGCTGGGACTTTTCTGTAGCCTGTCATGGCTGCCAAAGCAGGCGGCTAAGTGAGGGTCTGGTCCCTTTATTATGACTTTATTATCAATGCTGCATTTCCACATTCCCTAGAACTTCTGTCCTCTCTGCAAAGCTTCTTTCTGCCGAATGAGTGCAAGTTCTCAGGTGTGAGTTCAAAGATGCTGGGCTGTATTGTTAGGGGGGACTGAGTTCATTAGAAGAGCTATTAACATGGTGGACAGGCAGACTTAGAGAAAAAAGCTTGGCATGGGGGACTAAGGCTGGTTCAAGACCCTGAATCATAGACAGAACGGTGCTACTCTGAACAGAGGAAAAGAAAGACCCACAAGCAGAAGAAGGGGATCTCTTACCCTTTTTGAGGTGAGAGATGTTACAGTGCAAGTTTTATCCCAGCCCCTGGCATCCATAGACCCAAAGAGTCTGGAATGTTATGGTGGAAGTTCCACCCAAGTCCCCTCCCCTATCTCTCTCCAAACCCTGATGCATCTCAGAAATCCCACCAAGTGTGACCCCTCCCCCAGAGATGCTCAAGACCACTCCCACAGGGCATTTAAACTGCCCCCCCAGAGAACTGACTTGTGGTTTTTCCAGTCTCCCTTTCCCACCTCCTCTCTGGGGTGGCTGGAAAGCCATCCAGGAGCATTGTATCCATTAAATGTGGGCTTTTTCTAATTTTGGTCTGATTACTATATTGGTGGAAAGGCTTGCTGGGGTGTAGAAACTCTTTGAGAATTGTTAGATTTCTAAGCCAGTGTGAAGAGAAAGAGCCTGCCCATTGCCAGATGGGTCTGTTTATTGGCGCACAGTGAGGGGCACCTCAGGAAAGGGAAGGGGCTGCCAGGGAAAAAAGCTAACTGTGGCCCTCTATGGAGGTGGAGTTGAGGGACTTGGGAAGGAGCATATTGTTGCAGCCCTTGGGTGCTTTCCTATAGTCCCTCTGTCCTGAAATTGTTTGCCCAAGGTGAGACAGTACCTTGGAAGATTGGCTGGTTCAACAGACATTCCTTTCTATGCTGGCCCACAAGACAGTGAGATAATCTGTAATCTCATCTGAAATCCTATTTTACAAATCAGGCATGGTTTCAAGTGTTAGATCTAAGGTTCTTGATAGAGTTTGTTTTCTCTGTCAGCTGAAGAACTAGAAGGCAGTTAAAAACGTTGAGAGTGACAGTAGTAATGGAAAAATCTCCCACACCTCAAACATAACCAGGATTTGAAGCAGGGCTTTTATTGGGGGGTAAGAAACACACACTGCTGTAATTAAGAAAAGCATTGCTAGAGAGAAAGCTGACATGAGACATGGTTCAAGCAGAGGAATTTTTTTATTAGGAAAAAGAATCATAAAGGGGGAGAATGGGGAAGACTGGCCTCTGGAGACAGGAGTAGCAGGAGAGAGGAAAGAGGGAAGGAGAGAGAGGGAGAGAAAGAAAGAGAGGAGGATGTGAGGTGGGCTGGGCCCTTTTGAAAGGGAACATAATAAATATGTACAGATGGTGTTCTTAGTGGCTGCAGCTGAGGTCATATCCTGTCAGAACCCCAAGGACAGGCCAGTGCAGATGTTTGAATACTAACATTCCTCTATTTTTATTTATTATAAAAAGATGAAGTATTAGAAAGGGTAGCAGGTGAGGCAGGGATGATGATACTGTGTTCAAGACTACTTCCTGCTGATCTTTGGGGGACCTGGGAAAGCTGGGGTGCTAGCCCTAGAGTAGCTGATTAGTTCACTTCACTGTCCAGACTCTGTGGAACTGTCAAGGAGCCTCCTGGACCCGGCAAAATGTCATGCTTGGTGGATCCAAATTGACTTCCTAGGGCTTAAAGCACCTGATCCTTTCCCATCACCACAGCATCACCTGGACACGTTTGGTAGTCTTGAGCTTCCAGCTCTATGGCCATGAGCTTATAGTCCTGCAATAATAGCTAATTAGGAATGGTCAGTGGGTCTCCAAAAACATCCTAATGGGAGCAAGGAAGTATAGACAATAACATAGCTCCCATGAGTAACGTAGAGAAGACTCAAGGGTCCACAATTTCTAGCATCCCAGAAATTCAGAAAGGGCCAATTTCAAGACAGGCACAGGTCACCCAGTGAGTTGTCACTCAAAGGGTGGGGGCCCGAGCCTGAGAGAGACACAGTCACCTAGTACCAGCACTTCCAGAAAAGCCAGAAGTGAGGAAAGGAGTGTGCTCAAGAAAGGAAGTCTTATATTCAGGGGAAGGGTCAGAGGTAGATAACTTCACCAGAGACCCAATTGTTGGTATTGAATAGAAGGCAAAGCCATCAGCTAATGAGAAAGTAGATTTGTTGCAGGTGGAAGAGAGCAAATCTATTGAGGGTTAAGCAGGTGTGTAGGGTCCCAGCATGAAATGATTACAAAGTGCTGGGAAGGTGATTTTTGGTTGGCTTATTCCACGTGAGTGAGGCAGAACAAAACCTGAGGCTTTTATCAAGCAAGGATCAATCGAGAATGGCACGAGAGATGAGATGAGTCCTCAATGGTGGGAATAGCCTAAGGGGAAGGTGGAGTGGCTCACTAATCACTAATGATTTAGGATGGAAGGACCCATCGATCCAGACAAGCGAGGCTGTCATATGTGAACCAGGTTCCAGGGTCCTGTCATGCCTCAAACTGCCTATAGGCAGGAGTAGACTCCAGGAGAGCCTTTCCTGGTCAGGGAACCAATGTTGTAATTTAAGAAAAGCAGAGCTCAAAAGAAAGAAGCCATGAGACAGGGTTCAAGCAGAGGGTTTTTTTTTTTTTTTAATTAGGGAAAGGGATCATAAAAAGGGGAAGGGGGAGGAGACTGGCCTTTGCAGACAGGAACAGTGGGAGAGAGGAGAAAGGAAAGTAGACACAGATAAAAAGACTCTCCATAAAGCAAAGGGGAGATTTGAGAAACCGAAAAGCCAGTTTCATTTTGTTGTGCCCAGACTGTGGAACCCCAAAAGAACCAACAAACAAGGAGACGACTCACCGACTGCAAGGACAAAGGTTTCTTTATTGACTCGAGGATACGAGCTGCAGCAAGGACCCCATTCATTCAGGAACAAATGGAGTCCCCACTTTTGACTGAGGGGTGCTTTTATAAAGGAAAATTTGGGGACTGGAAACCCCAAGATTACAAAACTTCCCATTACACAGGACAATGGTTGTATGCTTCAGACAAGGTGCAATTAAGCAGAATGCTGCAGAGGAAATGAGTTTGTTAATTGTCTCCTGGGCTGGGGATTTCTACAATTGATAACCATCTGATCCTTTTTGAACCAGAGGAATGTGGACACAGCTCAAGGGTGTGATATCTGGTCTAAGGTCTTGAGTCCTGTGCACCTTTGTTTAACCTTATCTATTGGGCTGCCTTTTGGGAACTCAGAGAAGCTTAAGAGTTTTTCTATTTGGGCTTTGGAGTTCAGGTTTTAGACTTTTATTAGTTTTCCCTTTCAATTTGAAGTGCTGAGTTTTTTTTTTTTTAAGTCTCTGAAAGGTCTTCCTCCATAATTTAGGGTTTGGTCACTGTGAAGATAGGACAGCTCATTGGCCCACAAATATTGTGCAACATGTTTTGATCTGGCCTTGGACTTGTTGAGCTAGTCTATTAACAGGGGACCTAAAAAGGCCATAAAGCCTTTGTTTTAATGTGACAAGCTTTTGTCTCAGATCAAAAGGGGAGAAAAAAGCCAGCCATCCTGGAAGTTCACCATCTTTATTACCTACTTGAAAAGTTTCTGCACCCAGATAAGCCTCTCCACTGACACAGTAATTCAAATCATACCAAATCAAACTAAATTAGGAAAAGCCCACGTTTAATGGATATAATGTTACCGGATGATTTCCCAGCCCCCCAGAGGGGAGATAGAAAAAGAGACAAAAACAAAACAAAACAAAACAAAACAAACAAAAAAAACAGGCATTTGTTTCCTGGGGGGCAATTTAAATACCCTGTGGGAGTGATCTTGAGCATCTCTAGGGGGAGTCCTGTTTGGCAAGCTTTCTGGAATGGGGCAGGGTTTGGGGAGACAGGGACGAGGTGGATATTGAGGTGGAACTTCCACCAGAACATTCCAGACTCTTTGTTTCTATAGATGCCAGGGGGTAAGGTGGAACTCCCTCCAGAACACTAGTCATAGGCCCCTCTCCCCTATCCATCTTTATACAGGGTATCTTTTTAACTTCCAGTCCCACAACGGAGCAAACCTTCAGGCAGTCTCTTTCTTAGGCAAGAATTAGGGAAGGGGGTAGGGAGCAGAACATGTGGCAATCATCCTGTTTGATGTTCTCTCCTTCCTAGGTAAGAGATCCTGATCCCTGGAAAACTGCTGGATTCTCAGACAATGTCTCAGTGAAGCACCTGGGGAATCTGTGAGAAGTGTTGGGGATTCTCACTCTACTGCCTCCCAATTGTAACTTACTGTCATGGATAATCCCAGGTAAAGTCTGTGTTTTGTGATCTCCCTTATGCAAAGTATCTCACATAATTGATAGGAAGGTAATATTGATAAACTTTGACTTATACTATCCTGATGAGCTGTAGTGGATTATTGAGATTTCTTACGATTAAGAAAACTTAACAAAGAATTAATTACCTGATGGCCTCAGGTAGGCTGAGAAACTCTGGTCAGGAAACTTGGCTTGACTGAGAATACCTGTGGCCTGTCAGGGTCCAGGAAGCTGCTGATAAAGGTGTGGCCTCCTAAACTAAGGAAATACCCATGCAGCTCTCAAGACCAATGCACCAACCTCTGTGGGTATTTACCACCCTGAGACAGCAGAGGAACTGACCTGCAGGTGCAATCTTCCATCCAGAAAAATTCCTGCATGAGGTCCTAAGCTTGACATGGTTGTCTGTCACTTAACATATTCTGGTTGTTATTTGTTTTATGTGTTTGTTTTGGTTGGTTGTTTTGTTTGATTTTTTTTTTGAGACAAGGTTTCTCAGGGTATCCCTGACAGTCATGGAACTTGCTTTGCAGACTAGTCTGGTCTTGAACTCAGAAAGATCCACCTCCCTCTACTTGTCTCTGGAGTATTAGAATTAAAGGCCTTCACCACCATGTTGGGCTTGGGTTTGTCTTTGTAATTGAAGCTTTATCATGAAAGTTGGGGCCAGGGTTTTACTCTAGCTTGTCAGGTGGTACAAACAGGAACAGGGCTTGTGCTGTCTTCTGGAACTGCCCTGTCACACTTCTACTCATGCCTATCTTCTTTTCAGCAATGTGAATTTAATTCCATCCTGATCCTGTGTTTGCTGCTGCTGCTGCCGCCATTCTTGTTGTATGTGTAATGGGAACTGAAGCCACCTTCATGCTTTCTGTGTGTCTCAGACAGCCACACCACCTATCCTTGGTTCTTTTCTAATAAGGATGGTTTTCTATGCTCTTGCAAATACAGCATTGCTATGTTTTGTTGGCCTTTAATGAGATGTAGTGTGGTCACACCGTTTACTTCTGTAGTCATTTATGGCTCCCTGTGACAGTAATTGGGTCTCTTCCAGAACACATTGGGCCGTTTATGCTGTCTGTTGTCTTAAAACACTACGTTTTCCAAGTATTCTTAAAATTTGCTTCAGAATCTGCTTCTGTTTGTATTCATTAAAGATACTTTAGCATTTTAAATTTTCAGCAAATTAGAGGGTACCTAATTTGACAATTGAAAGTAGATTGATAAAAGTTTTAAAAACAAAAACTTGAATGTGGATGAATCTATAATTTTGTTATCAAGGGGAAACTCAATGACTCTAGAGCTGGCCATTCTGAGGATACAAACACATGGTGTCAGTGTGTAGGAATAAAGTGGGAAGCTGTTCTAAACAGTTTTTTAGTATCTTTTGAAAACTGAAGGAAAATGAAGACATGACCTCTCCTAGGTATGGTTGAGGAGAAGGGTTTTTTTTTAGATATGAAGAGTTAGGCCAGAGGCATCTGGAAGGGCCCAGACTAAATAGGGCCAAGAGATTGGAGGGGAAGGAGGGGTAAGCAATCCAAGAGAGGATCCAGGGATCAAGAGACCAAGAAAGGACACTTACCAAGTAGGGGAGGAGAGATGGATGAATAGAACAGATGGAGGGAAGAAGCAGTTGAAGAGGAGGACTCTAGAAGTTGGAGTCAAATATGGGGGTGGTCAAAGCCAGCAGAAACAAATGATCCATACACACCTTCAGCGAGCAAATCAGCAGCTTGGTTGGATTAGGAGAGGGGCTGAGCCCATTGGAAAGGAGGCATCTACGTGCCCATCCCACAATCTGTTCCAAAACTGCCAGAACATGACAGCCCTGGGTGTCTCTCTGGAACTTGACAAAAACATGGTGTTTTCCTTGTTTTGATGCAGTCCACCATTTGTGAAGTAGCATCAGGATCTGAGTATTGAACTCAAATGCCATTTGTGGTTGAATAATATTTTCACTGTGCTATGTGCATATAATAGAAACTGAACAAGGTGTGTTCTCTTCAACATTTTTGGCACATAGTTTCACACATAAGCAAAAACCAATTTAGGTAACAGAATGAAATCTTTTAAAATATATACACAATGTATATTTTTAGAGACAGACTGGTTTGTATTCTAATATTATAATATTTAAATAGATGTCACTAGGTAGATAGGTGTACGCCATTGGTAATTTTGTCTTCATAGACAACAGTTTAGTCATGCCCATTAACTCTCAGTTTTAGCTGTTAGAAGATACAACTCTTGATCCCCAGATCTACAGGTCAATATAATGCACTATAATCCACAGCCCCAGAGACGTAACAAGGAGAGCTCATGGGGGAAAGAATAAAGTCCCTGGGAAGGGAAATAAAAGAGACCTCCTTGGCAGACTTGGAGCAGGTGGAGATGGGAACTTAAGGGATCAGGCTGGGGCAGGGTGGAGGGGGAGAGTACTGAAAGAGATGACTGGAAGGGGTGTGTTTCCAGGTCAGGTAGAAACCTGATGCAAGGGAAACTCCCATATATCTATAGGGATGACCAGAGCTAAGACTCCTGGCAATAGTGGCCTGAACTGACCACATCCTGTGATCAGACTATGGACTACCCCAATTGTCATTACAATCTTCATCCGGTAACTGATGGACACAGACCCAGAGAGACCCACAGCCAAAGATTAGGCCGAGCTCAGGGAACCCTGTAGAAGAGGATGATGGATTGTAGGAGCCAGAGGGGTCAAGGACATCACAAGAAAATCAGCAGAAACGACTGGCTTATAGGAACTCACAAAGTATGAACAAACAACCAGGAAGCCCGCATGGGACTGACTTAAACCCTCTACATATATGTAACAGTTATGTAGCTTGGTCTAGTTGTGGGATTCCTAACAATGGTAGCAGAGGCTGTCCCTAATATTTTGGTTGGCTCTTGGGAACCTATTCTTCATCCTGGATTTAGGCCTTGCCCATCCTAAATCTAAGAGGTGCTCAGACTTATTACAACTTGATATGCCATGCTTTGTTGGTACCCATGGAAGGCCTGCCCCTTTCTGAACAGAAACAGAGGAGTGGATTGGGGAAGAGAATGGGAGTCGTGGTGGAGAGAGGAGAAACTGTAGTTGGGATGTATATATATATATATATATATATATATATATATATATATATATATATATATATGGAATGGTCATTGTGAGGCAGAATGTCTATTTTGCCACGATGTTTACATTGTGAAAAAGATTTGAGACAACAGTCCCCACACCCTATAGAAATACAACCCACTGATAGATTCTAAAGGACTGCCACCATGTGTTTTATTACTTTGGGATCACGGCCTTTGGTTTGGTCTCTGGCTCACAGAGGAGCCCCAACGTTTGGTTTTGTGCCTGGTAAACACAGGGGCTCAAGGTTCATTGGTAAGCTGAATAATACCTGACTGGAAACCTTATACCCGAGTTAAATTCTATTTGACCACATCAAGAACTACTGGGATGTACTGATGAGGCTTTCCAACTCCAAAACCTAGTCCTGGGATAATGATTTTTCTTCTGGGCCCTAACAGACATCTCAGCATAATTCCATCATAATAACTTTCTTTGAAATTACTAATAAGTCGGTAGCAAAATGAGAACTAAGAAGATAAAACTAAGTATAAGGCATGTAAATCGTATTATCGGGAATGTTAGAAATATCAAAGAATACTGTTAATTAAAGAGGTTGAATCCAGCTTCTCTAGCATCAATCAGCGCTTGCTGGTGGTTGCTTAGCAACTTCTCAACGCTTCCTCAAACGCCCTGCCCCCTGCCCCGAGTCCCGCCCCTAGTTCCGCCGCCACGTCCGGCTTCCTCACCTCCCTACTTCCGCCCTGACTAGCCAGTGGGGACCTAGAGGCTACTCTCTTTGATCTCCATGCAGTGCCTGACTAAAAATTTGTCAACAAACAATCAAAACTAGAAGCATATTCTTTACCTAGCATTTATACTTCATCCTGGTGGATATACACTCGGAATCAATTGCTGACTTTTGTCTGGTTGTCTCCTGTGGCCTGTGTGCGCCTGTGCGTTTTTCAGGCGCGCCGTGGATTGCCGCACCGGAGGGCGACGTGGGCCGCGAAGGCCCCCGCCGCTGGCCATCAAGGAAGCGCGGCGGGCGACTAGGCGCGGTGTGTGTGCGGCAGTTCCACCATGTAAGTGTCCGTCCCTCCGCCCCGGCCCTGGCCCTGCGGCCCGACCAGACCGTAACACCCTGTCGTTCTCTCCCTCAGGTCGAAGGTGTCCTTTAAAATCACGCTGACGTCGGACCCGCGGCTACCGTATAAAGTGTGAGTGACAGGCCGGGCTGCCGCCGGCCGTGCCTAACAGGACAGGGGCGTGCAGGAAGAGGGGTGCAGCATTTCTGCCGAGAAGCCAGCACCCCTCGGAATGCACTGGGTGGGCAGGTGCAACGGGAAGAACTTTGGACAAGGTTAACACGTTACTACATCAGTCCCTTTTACGTGATTTAAAGCCCTTTAGCCACCTGAACCAGCTGTTAGCGGAAGTTAGGGAAGACTTCCTAAGCCTGGACTCTTGACAGGTCCGAATCTACCACTGTCAACTTCAGGTGTTTTGTTTTGTTGTGTATATGATTCAGCAACTGGGAACCTTAGTGATGGACCCCAAGTCACACACAACTTGGTTCTTAGTAAAAAGTGCTTAGCACGATTGGGGCATGGTGGGGGTGGGGCCATGTATACTTGTTGGGCTCTTTATGTTTGAGCTATTGAGTTGATGGTTAACACAGGTTACCTATCTCAATTTTCTTACGATTTTTAAGTATAGACCCCTTATTGTGTAACTGCAGCTGGAAGGCCTATGCTAACTGGCAAAATTCCCGTAAGAGTCTTTGCATGGTTTATGTAGTGGCACCAAGGTCTAGCTCACTGATCTGATAGCAGCTATCATCGCTTGCTGTGGCTTGCCACCTGTGACTCATTCAGATTCTGGGTCTATTGTTCCCTTACCTTTCTATCTCTAAAATGGTCTCCTTACCCCCCAATTTCCAGTAATTGCTCCATCTCTAAACTATTTTTCTTTCAAATACCCACATCCTCTTCCTCCAGATGATTTACTGCAGTATCTCTTCCACAATACTCCTTTTAATCATTTGTCAAGCTGCTTTTTGGCCTGTCACTCTTCCCTGCCCCAGTGCCATGCCCACTCGTTTCTCATGGAGATGAAAGTCTATGGTCTACCTTTTTAAATCACGCTCTGGAAAATACCCTTGAATCTGTTGGACACGTCTCTTTAATCTGTTTTGCTTGGTGAAACACCAACTGCAAATCCAACCATTTATGTTCTTTGCCCTTGACTCTTTTCCTGGAGAAAATAGCTTTGGTGAGTTTTATGAAAAAACCCGTGGCTAGCATTCTACTATGTCCCAAAAGTTTGCTCACTTTTCTATTTTCAGAAAGTATTTTTGTTTTATTTTACAATTTCCACAACTCCTTTTTCCCTTGATGAAAAAAAGTGAGAGGGCAGTTCTGTCATCTTCATGCCATACCCATAAACGTCTCCCATACCTTACCATAAAGAACATAGCTACTTTTGTAAAGCCTGCTCCTACAGGGCACCTTTCTCTGCTCCTTTTTCTCTCTCTGTACTGGATTATGCTCAACAGTGTATAGATGTACTCAGGAAAGGGGCAAAGACAGTCAGTCAGACAGTGCCAGTAGCAGACCTCCTGCAGCATTGGACCATTCCAGTCAGTCCATTGCAGCTGAATGCAGTTTGATTAACTGTTCAGTGTTGTGATCGCTTAATGCATGTGTGGATGTGTGTGCGTGTGTAGTCTGTTGCTTTTCTATATGAGGACTTGTAAAATACTCCTGAAAACTTGGGAAGTCTCCCATCTCCAGCCTGTTAGAAGATCTTAAACGAGTGACTATTAGGACTGTTAGAATTTTCTTTTTTATTCTCTGTCCCACTACTCCCCCCTCCCACCCCAAAGAAAAGGAAAGAAAGGAAAACAGTGTTACAAATTTTAATTATTAAATAACATTTGGAGGAAAAAAATGCCAGCACTCCCCCACTCCCCCCCGCAAGAAAAATCATTTGCACTTCTCTTTTGAAAGTCAGTACAAATGGTCTGACTTTTATATTCAGAGACTGTGGACGAGAAATCCAGACTTAGACCTAAGAATGTTCTATGACAGTAGTTGACATTAAGTCATTAGTGGGATATGTGATGACAAATTGAAAAGCTTAATAAAGAGATGCTAGCTTTTCATTTTTCTTTGCTTGAGAGGTTTGGGTTTTTTGTTTTGTTTTTCCTTCTTAGAAACCTTGATGAGATGTGTTAAGGTAGATTGAGGACTAGGGAGAGGTTGGCTTTGCTGATAGCCATCTCATCCTGGGCACACTGGCACAGCCTTTAATCCCAGCATTTGGAAGACAGGCAAACAGAGCTCTCTGAGTTTGAAACCAGCCTGAGACCCTGCCTTTAAAAAAAAGGGGGGGGGGTATCTTATAAACAGCTGCCCCTGTGCTAGACTTAACTTGTATCAATCTGGATGGAGCCATGGCTCAGTGTTTAAGAGCACTGGTTGCTTTTGCAGAGGATTAGGTTCGATTCCTAGCACCTATATGGTGGCTCGCATCTGGCTATAAGTCTAGTTCCAGAGGATCCAATGCCCTCTTTTGGACACTATGGGCACCTGCACACATATATACATACATAAACCCAAGCACAATAAACAGAGCTTTGGTTCCTTGTTTTGACTCCTTGCTTTTCTTTTTTTCTCTCTCTCTTTTTAATTTATTTTTTACATTCCAATCCCAGTTCCCCCTTCCTCCTTTTCTCCCACTTCCTCCACTCCCCACTCCTCTCATCTGCTCCACAGAGAGGGTTAGGCCTCCCATAGGAAGTCTACTAAATCTGTCCCAGGACCAAGGCACCTCTCCACCCCTACACCCCTGTGACTAGGCTGGGCAAGGTATCTCTCCATATAGAATGGGTTCAACTAAGTCAGTTTGTGCATTGGTGTTATGTCTTGGACCCGCTGCCAGTGGCCTCATCTATTGTCCCAGTTACACCATAGTCAGACTCTTTGCTTTTCTAGTGTCTTGTTGTAAGCACAAGTGCACATAATGCTACCATGAAAATAGCCAACCTTAAAACTCCAAAAACAATTTCTCTCATTTGCAATGAAATAAACTTTGAAATTCTTTCAATTCATTTTTATTTGTTGCAGTCTCAGTGTTCCTGAAAGTACGCCTTTCACAGCAGTGTTAAAGTTTGCAGCAGAAGAAGTAAGTGTGGGTTCTAACAGTGTCCTTATGGATGCAGTCTGGCTTGTTTTTAATTTTTGTCTTTTGTGTATTTGCATGCACTGTGCCCCTCCCCATCCCATTTCCCTGTCACTTGTTGCTGGGCTCATGCTATAGAAGTCACAAGCCCAGGTAAAATTGTTCTATCTTCTCATTAGAAAACAGTGAGTTGAACAAATTGACACATCTGTTTAATTGAGCAGATCAAAAGTGTGAGAATTGTATTGGTACTGAATGTACCAGAGACATGTAAGTTGCTTTTTAAAGAGCTGACCTTAACATCAACCTTATTGGGTGTACTTTTAGTAAAAATTAGTTGTCTTGAAAAATGTCTAGTTTTAAAACACACACACACACACACACACACACACACACACACACACACACACACACACACTGGCATTTTCTGTTTTTAAGAAATGAGAGTTTTCTACTTACAATTGTCAGAATTGTTTATAAAACATCTCTGGCACAACACTTGGAAGTGTAGGTTGATCTGGGCCATTTGGCACCAGAATGTGATTTGGGAGACTTCAGCTTTCTGTTTTAGTGGTGGTGTTAGTCAGCTACATCACATGCAAATCCCTTTTCTTGTTAATCTCTGACCCCTAGTACTAGGACTCAGTCCCTGGTATGTAAGCATACCATCTAACCCATGCTCTAGCTCTGCACTGTATCCTCTAGTAATCCTGTGTTTTTGCTGTTATTTCTTTCTCTAAAAGACTATTAGGTTTTAGAATTATAGAATACTGTCTTTCATGGTTCCATGAAAATGTATCAGCATGGTTTTTCCTTTCTCCCTTTTAGTTTAAAGTTCCTGCAGCAACAAGTGCGATTATTACTAATGGTAAGAGTTTGCCTTAAACCATAAGTGCTGGAGACAGTGCGACTTGAATCCCAAAGCCCCCGTATATGTTACATAGACATTACTCTTAATAGTAAACTCTGCATGGAGGCCATTGCATGGAATGAACTCTGCTCATCTTCTGCCTTAGGTTAGGGAAACTCCTCAGTATCTAGTGTCCTTATCTCCTCCTCTATTCTGACAAGGTTTACATATGTGTAAGGTTGTATCAGAAAGTGCTTTAGAATATAGAAAGTTGATCAGGAATATGACTTCCCTATATACTAACTGTGCTAATAGGAAACTGGTTACTGGCGTGCAGTGTTGTTCAGTTTAGATATGTTCGGTTAAAACTCTGAATCCCTGGGAACCCTGGAACAAATTCCAGTGGAACTGTTCTTATGAGATAGCAGTAAAGCAGTGAGTGAGCTGTGAGGAGCACTTGGCCATCTTCTGTGTATAAATGAATAAATAAATGTTCCATGCAGGTAGTTCTCCCCAGTTGAAGGGTCAGATGCAGGAGCTCAGTGTACCTTAGGTATGGCTGGATTTCCTACTCTGATACACTATGTGTTGTTACACTGAAGAAAGTTGGTCAACTTTCTAATAGTTATAGATTCTCCAGTGGAAATGTTTTAGACATGTAGAGTGTCACTAGAGCATGAACAAAATGACTTGTTCTCTCTTGTCTTTGAGATTGTATGTCGCCCAGCAGTGGAAACAACTGGTGGCATACATAAGGTGTTTGTTGCTTTAAAAAGAAATGATACTGTTTATTACATGTAGCAAAATAGGATGAAAAACACCATCTTCTATAGAATGTATGAGATTCATTGTACTTAGGATGTTTTGTCTCATCCGGCAGTACTTATAAACATATACCATGGGAGGTGTCCACAGATGGGTTGCTCATCTGAGAGACTTGTCTGTGTTCTGGGATTGAAGTTGCTCAGCCTTTGCCTGTACCCATAGCAGCACTAGTCCAGGAAATCCTTTGTTACTGTTTATTACAGTTTAAATTGTTTTAGCTTTAGGGATAATTTACATGATTTACAATTTATTTTCTAGATGGAATAGGAATAAACCCTGCACAGACTGCTGGTGAGTGTCTGCCTGTGTGTTCATCAAAGCTGGATATTTTATTTATTTCAGCTAGATATGATTTTTCAGAAGACATAGCTGTGTAGAGCTTATGTAGCAGTCTACTTGTAACTCAGTGGCAATTTGTTTCATATTTTCTATGGTTTTCACTACAAGTGAATGCAAGCCTGATTAATAGTGGTTTAGGAATTGAAAGTATCCAATTAATATGTATAACAAAGAAATCCAGAGGTAAGATTGTGTTGCAAGGTTAATGACCAACCCTCCTCTTAAAGGGTTGATTGTAAGATAGTCAGTGAGTTGCTTAAAGTCTGGGTATTCCATGGTTAGCACTCAGGAAGTGCCAGCAAGAGTGCTAGCCATTATTCCTTTAAACAGCTACAGACATTTCAAAGCTAAGTTCTCACTAATGTTCAAACTGTGAACATAGCTTAGCATGAAACATTGACATCCTGGTCAGCAGGTAGGGTAAATGTGTCTTGAACTTCAGTAAAGACACTCTTAAACTTCGAAAAAAGAGTGTACTTCTTAAATGTGTCCTCTGGCTGATATTCTAACCATAATGCTTTGAAGCTGTACTGTTTAATATAATATAGCCTCATTCTTGAACAATACTTGGCTTTTAAACAATTGTTTGGAAGATTTTGATTTATATTGTCTCTGTAGGCCACTGGTGAAAGTCACAAATCTAGAAAATGAAACATGATTTACAGTTGCAGATTTTTGTTACCATAATCAATGTTTTCAAGTATATACTTTAAATTGAAAATGTTTATTTTTTGAAAATTCTGAGGTATTATATTACATAAGTATCCTGTATGATGCTGGGCGTTGGTGGTGCACACCTTTAATCCCAGTACTCGGGAGGAAGAGGCAGGAGGATCTCTGTGATTTTGAGGCCAGCCTGGTCTACAGAACGAGTTCTAGGACAGCCTCCAAAGCAATACAGAGAAACCCTGTCTCAAAAAACCAAAAACAAACAAACAAAAAACTGTATCCTGAATGATATAGGAGGAGGTTTTGTCTTTTTGATTCTAGACGTTTTTTGTTAGCTTATATTAATTTGAATTCTTGCTTACTCTTACATGTTGCCCTTTATGTCACCTTTCAATTGAATCATGTCCATCACTGAGCTTGATTATAATCTCACTAGGGGCTCCAACTTGAGTATCAGAGTAGCTCTGACCTTAGATTTGCTGTTTTTTATGATGGTGTCACCATTTTTTTTTTTTTTTTTTTTTTTTTTTTTTACTGCATTTGCTGGCATGGTAGTGGCTGGTGTACCTTCATGTTTAAGCACTTACCATTCTGTGAGACTGGAGGAGGAATGGGGGCAGGGATCTGAAGAATGAGTACCAGCTCAGAGGATGCTAGGACTTCCTCCCTCCCTTAATGAATCATTTGCTGGTATGTTAATATTGTCTTTAGATGCCTAACTTTGTGTTTTTGTTTATTTATATAGGAAATGTTTTCCTGAAACATGGCTCAGAACTGCGAATCATTCCTAGAGACCGAGTTGGAAGTTGCTAATGTCTGCTTCTTGGAATACAGAACCTTTCAGAATAAATACTGGTATTTGTTGTTGCTGTATGGTTGAAATCAGACATTCATGATACAATGAAAGCACCAAGAATCAATGAGACAAGGAAAGTTGACTCTTGTCCCTTCTTGTTCATTTTGTTCATGGGAAGAAAGAATGCCTTTGAGTGGAGGGTACCAACCATAGGTCACATAGTAGGTGACTGCTACTTCACCAGAAGAAGAGAGGGTACTTCTGTGACAAATGGACTGTGCTTTAAAACAAAACCAAACAAAACCACCAACAAAACCAGAAGATGAGTCTGGTCATTCATTTCAGGAGCATTTGGAAAATCAAATTCATTGTATCGGATGTATTTCTAATTTTAGAATTTAAAGGATAATTGATCATAGAGGCATTTGGCTTGACAGCCTCTCACCTGCAGGCTCATATTTAGATTTTAAGTTATATCCTTTGTGATGAAGTTAATGGGTATTTCTGTGAACAGTTAAATTTTATACAAAAGCCAAATTAAATTATGGGATGTTACCATTATGTGTGTAAATTTGCTATCTTACACCAAATAGCTTTGACATAGTGATCTTATGAAATCAAGTGTGTTCCTGGTGGGAATTGACAGTGTTACAGTAGAAGTCAGAGAAATGCAACAGGGTTGGAGAAGTGTGAAAGAATACTGGGCACATGATCAGAAGGTAGCTACATATACATTTCAGAACACCCCACGGCAGTCTACAGAAAGATTTCAGGGCCTATGACATGATGAGGTGGCTCAGCCCAGAAAAGCTTTGCAAGCCTGACAGTGAATGAGTAAGTTCAATTCCCAAAACCGGTGTGGAAAGAGAAAACCAATCCTCAGTCATCCTCTGACCTTACACGGACACCCTGATGTGAGCCAATCCCCTCTCCCACAGTAATACATTTTATAAAAGATTTTATTTGCCCCTACAAAGGAAATCCGTGTCTTGGCACATCGTGCAGGATTAACTAAATGCTGACAGTGAGAGCTGGGCTGCTCTGCTTTAGCAGGTGAGCTCTTTAGTGGTGAGAGTCTGCTGCCACAAGCTCCCTAGAGCTAGAAATACAAGTTTTCAATAAATATTGACTGAATTTATGAGTAATGTCTTCAGGACCTATTTTTATCTCGTGTCTCATATATTCCCTGTTCGTACAGGGCCTTGGTTCACTGAGGGGGAAGTTTGTAAGAAATTCATGGTCAGCATCTGAAGATATGTCAGTAAATGAAGGAATTGTCATTGTCCACAGGTGTGCAGAGTACATGCTGGGGTTCTGAATTATGTAGCAGTATGCAGTTCATGTCTGCTGGGATTTTATTTTTATAAAAGTAGTGCCCAGAGACCCTATTCCTTAGAATATGAAGCTTCTGCTAACCAAAATGTTTTAACACTTAATTGCCTCAGGTTTTTTTTTGTTATTTTCTTTCATTCTGCCTTTAGCACAAAAATCTGCATGCTGTCTATAATGTTTACACAGTCCACAATATAAAATGAGTTGCCTAACACACCTGTTCTTTGATTTGAAAATCCATAGTCTTAAAAATATTTTACTCAAAAACTAGATGATTTGTTATTAAATAAATGTGATCTGTAAGTTCTTTGTGCAGAACATTTTAGGTATTGTATTTAAATGCCCATAATTAATACTTTAGGGAAATACATTTGGTTGTAAACCATGGCTACCCTTATTTTAATATCAGATTTAATAACCAATATACCTATAGAGCCAGTTTATTAATAGTCTTTTTTAAAAATGAAGAGGTGATAAAAAGTTGTAAGTCATAAAAATTAAATTACTATTTCTAAATGTCAATCCATTATACCGAAGAAGAGAACTTCAGGAGGTCCGAGCTATGGTAGCGACCAGAGTGAACTAGGAAATTAGAAGGGCAGATTCTGAAACCATCTCTTGGGTTCTAACTATTGTCTGAATCATAAGCATGAGAACCTATGTAGGGAGGTCTGGTGGCTTCATGTGCTTCTTGAGGGTTAGCACAGGACAGCCTTTCCACCCTAGAGAGCAGAATTGCAAGCTAGGATCAAAGGACCCTGGAATCTTGGGCAGTCCTTTAAGCTGCTTGATTCTGTAGTGGTGTGACAGAGTGCAGAGATGCTGGCAGTTGATCACTGATGGGGAATGTTCTTCTGTATATATGTTTCTCATATTGGTTAATGAATAAAACTTATTGGCTGATTGGCCAGACAGGAAGTGATATAGCTGAGCAGAATCAGGATATAAGCAGGAGGTAAACAGGAAATCTCTCTCTTCTCTGCAGAGAGACTGAGCAGTCATCGTGTATCAGGCAAAGGAGTTGCAGGTCCAGCATTCCCCATTCCCCGGTAAGCCAAGGCTACGTGGAAATACACAGATTAGTAGAAAATAGGTTAATAATTAAGACAGAGCTAGCCAATAAGAAACCCTAGTCACCAGCCAACAGTTTCATAACTAATAAATATAGTGTCCGTGTGTTTCTTTGGGGCAGAGAAGGGCCAAAAAACCTCATGTAACATGTCATTACTTGGAAAACTATCTTCACAGTTCAAGTCAGTGTGCTGGTAGGTGCTTTATATCTTAGCTTTGGTTTTTATTTGAAAGAGAAGTAAATTGAAAGTACTCTGAGGGGATTGGCTCAGCCAATAAAGGTGCTTGCTTACAAAAACTTGAGTTCATCTCTGGGACTTGCATGGTAGAAGAAAAGAACTGACCTCCACATATTTATATGTATACAAATGTAAAACATTTTTAGCTACCTTATATCTTTGAAGAGACTCCAAACATTTGTAAATTGTAAGCATTAATATATTATAAAGGAGTAATTCTAGGTTATTACTGTTCCCAAGGCTATTTATAAAGCTAGGTAAAATTATGTGCATAGTTGACTTATCTTTAAAATATGTTGAATTAGTCTGGATAGATTGCTCAGTGGTTAAGAGTGCCTGCTGCTCTTGTAGAGGATCAAGGTTTTATTCCCAGTACTCACATAGTATCTCCACCGTCTGTCACTCCAGACATGCCCCTCTGGCCTCCGTGGACACTGCACTCATGTACACATGTGCATAAATCTAGAAAAAAAATGGTGAAAGTCCTAATTTGGCTTGGTCATGGTGTCTCTTCACAGCAATATAACAGTGACCAACACAGATGTGGCCGAAACTGGGTTTCAAAGGTAACTTGCCAATAACAATTACTTAGTAAATGAAATGAAAACTTTGAAAATTGCAGTTATTTATCCTTCATCCTCAGTATTTGATTGTGATGTCCACATTCCTCACTGTTTGTTACAGAAACAAACTGGCGACTTGTGAAGTGCCAAGTGTCTCACAGAGTATACCTAACAAATGAATCGTGTTAGCTAGAAACTGGATGTTGAATGCTGGGCACAATGAGTATTAAATATGGTTAAGGCTGTTTCCTTTTCTCGTGCTTCCTAAGATGAATACATTTGCAAAGCAACAAAATGACTCCACTATGCTGTGGAGGAATCAGTGGATGCCTGTGCTTGGCCTCAGCTGCCTCACACTGGGTGTGCATTGTGTGTATTTCTTCACTTTGCTGTCCAAGGAAGCTGAGACCAGCTCATGTGTCCGAGGTAACAGTGAGGTTGGCAGCAAGGTCTACACAACCAGGTCCATATCATGAGTCATTCTTGCCATCTTTCCTTAGAATTAAAATATTTCTGCAGAACAGTATACCACATATGGGTTCATAAACAGTTATCAGCCATTTTTATGGTCACACTTGGCTTAAAATTTTTGTCGTTTGCATTCTTACTCCCTTTCAGTGAGAATATTCATTTATGCAACAGTCATCATTTGAAAAGGTTTCTGGCTCTATTGTCTGATTTTTTTTTTTTTTTGGTTTTTTTGCATAGAGTTGTGATTTTGTTGCTAAATGCAAAATAACAGCCAAGGTTGGCAGACAAATGGAGAGCCAGTTTTGGACATAAATCTCTGGTTCTCTGGCAAAACTCATTTGAAATGTAAAAGCTGTTATTGAGAGCATATTGTGATGATACATCATGTCAATATTTGTTTGGCTGCCTAGCAGGTTTAATAAATCAGTTCTTAAATGTACAGTTTACAGTTGACGAGTTGTTTTAGAAATTAGCTATGCCACTTTTGTTGTCAGCACCACAAACATTTTGACAAGTATCGAGATGCTGGAGACTCTGGGTTTTTTTTTTTTTTCTAAGATAAATATATGGACAGATTAAGGCTTTTTAGTCTTTACATGTCCACTTTGTGTAAGGATGAAACAAGGAGTTGGAGGTAGATTACTAAAGTGACAGTAGAGATGGTGTCTCATGTTTGTGGTTAGCTATATCCATCCAAATAGATGTTGTTTCTCAGAACATTGGAAAATGCAGGTTTGGGGGCTACATATGAGTTGCAGGCAAACCTCAGAACCATTCAGTGTGGCCTTGAACTGGCACAACTGCTATTTGAATTGCAGTACAGAGTAAGTAAGGACAGGGTGAGGGCTCAGCAGCAGAGACTTGCAGACTGAGCTTTGAGAATGTCTCACTCTGGAAAGAATATGCCAGGTATCTTGGTTTTGTTTTTAAATGGAGCCAGCTTTTATCTGTGAGAGTGAGTGTAGTGTCTGTGTTTCAGAGTGGCATTTACTAACAGAGGGACTCTCTAAAATGTAATCTAGCTCATTTTTCTCAGGTTGTGATTTTTAAAATCTTTATTTTGAAAACAGGATATTCCTAGTGTCTTAATAAAATAAGTGGGATTTGAAGGCATGACATCCTTGATATAATCAAAGAAGTAAATGTAAAATATATAAAATTCCAGCTGCCCCTGTATCTTCTGCTTCCCATTCTCCATCCCAGATCAATGACCTGAAAGAAGCCTCTTGCTGTGGGAAGCTGCTGAGGACCTTCCCAGAGTGCACTTGGTCTGTCCCTTCTGGCAGTCCATTTTATAATTTTGGAGGGCTGTGCAGTCATAGTTAAGTGGATGTGACAAAGTGTTTGTCAGAGGAATTAAAGGACTATGGAGGGCAGTGGAAATGGTTTGTGAAGGAGCTGGAAGAAAAGACATGTAGAAAAGCATTCATATGTATTAAGGATACTGCTGCATTCTTATATGTGTACACTGTCTGCTAGCATCAGAGTACACCTGCCTTTGGGGGTTTGTAAGGGAGAAGGAAAAGAGTGAAGGATAACACTTCAAGCGCTGTGGTTTTTAAAAGTCAGGGTGTATCATTTTTAGTGTAGATGAGAAACACACTCAACTGTGGATGATAAAAAGTGTTCACACACACACACACACACACACACACACACACACACACACACACACACACACACACACACACCGTGGGTGACTACGGTGTGTTTCAGAAATGCAAAAGAAATTCAAGGTACCTTATAGGAAAACTTCTCTTGGTATGACCTGGTATGTGTATAAACTATCTGAACCTGTTTCTTGGCTGCACACAGCAGTATTGAGAAAATGTTAGTTCATGGGATGTGAAGGAGCCAGTGGAAGCAGAAAGCCGTTGGTAAATTAAGCCTGGGTCTTTAGAAACAAAGCTAGGTGATGGGACTAGTTGAAGGGGTTATGTTAGCACAAGATGATGATGAACCAGCGTGTAAGTACAGCCAACACTGCAGGGCCACAGGTTCTGAATCCCTAAACTTAACCAGCCACAGACCATATTGCAATTACGTGAACAGGCTGTCTCCCTATACTTCCCAAACAATGCGGTGAAACTGCAACTATATAGCATTTACATTATGTTAGTGTCAGGAGTCTGGATGTGACTTAGAAAGTATGCTGAACAATGTGATTGGGCTATCTACAAATACTTTCCACTTTTATATAAGGTACCTAACTGTTGGTTGGAGTCATCTAGAGCTGAGCTGTAGAGAAGCAGCCAGCCAGCTAGGTGTCCACAGAGAATTTAGCACATCACTCATAATGTAACAAGATAGGTGACATTGTGACTGTAGGGCCTCGCTGTAACTTGAGTTAGAAATGCCCTCCAGAAACTTTTGTGACTGAACACTCCATCCCTAGACACTTGGGCTGTATTGGAATAGTGCGCAGGTTTTGGGACATAAGCTCTAGCTGGTATAACTAGATCACTAGGGCTGAGGCTTTGAAGATAAGCCTGTTTCTGCTTCTAGCAGGCATGTCCTGCTTCCTGATCTAACTACCCTGAAATGAAGACAGCCACACACCTCAGCCAACATGGGTGGAACCTCCTGAAATCACCCCCTGGAACCATCAGCCAAAATGGTGGTTTCCATCAGGCTCCTTGTCACAGTAGAGGAGAAGGTAACTAACACAGAAGTGACAAAGGAGTTGAGACTTCAGGCAGATATTGATGGGTATTGGTTAATCATGGAATTGCCCTATCACATGGATAGATCTGATCAAGTGTGAGAGTCATGGGTGAATCGCTGAAGGAAAGAGGCTGAAGTAGCTTTTATTCTTTCTTGGAAGGGCTGAAGTCTCCCTCTCAGCATTTTTTTGAAGGTAAGGATACCCACATCCTAATGAATATTAGCATCCCTGAAAACAAAGACAGAACACAGAAGACTTCAGTTTCATGTATGAACTTAGATGCAAAAAGTCCTTAGCAAAATTTATCAAAGCATGCATATCAATGTATTTTTAAAAATCTATACTGTGACTAAGCAGGTTGTATCCCCTGTGTGCAAGAATGACTCAATATTTAAAAATTGGTTTATATAATGCATAACAACAGGCTGAACAGAAGAAAATCTGTGGTCCTAGAAACTGTAACTTAAAACATACTTAAAAATCATACTAACAGCCATCAGGGAAATGCAAATCAAAACAACTCTGAGATACCATCTTACTCCTGTCAGAATGGCTAAAATCAAAAACACCAATGACAGTTTATGCTGGAGAGGATTCGGAGAAAGAGGAACACTCCTCCACTTCTGGTGGGAGTGCCAACTTGTACAACCACTTTGGAAATCAGTATGGCGACTCCTCAGTATGGCAATCCCCTCAAAATGGGATTGAGTCTACCACAAGATCCAGCAATTCCACTCCTAGGCATATACCCAAAAGAAGCACATTCATACAACAAATACAGCTGTTCAACGATGTTCATAGCAGCACTATTTGTAATAGCCAGAAACTGGAAGCAGCCTAGATGCTCCTCAACCGAAGAATAGAGAAAATGTGGTACATTTACACAATGGAGTACTACTCAGCAGAAAAAAAAAAAAAAAAAAAAAAAACAATGGAATCTTGAAATTTGCAGGAAAATGGATGGAACTCGAAGAAACCATTCTGAGCGAGGTAACCCAATCACAAAAAGACAAACATGATATGTACTCATTCATATGTGGATTTTAAACATAGAGTAAGGGATTACCAGCCTACAATACACACTGCCAGAGAAACTAGTAAACAAGGAGGACCCTAAAAGAGACAAACTTTGTCCCCTGGAGAAGGGGAAAGGGACACGATCCCCTGAGCAAATTGAGAGCATGGGAAGAGAGTGGAGGGAGCTAAGAGAATGAGAAGGGAGGAAAAAGGATGCAGAGGTCATGAGGGAGCTGAAAGGTTGAGTCAGGTATAGATTAGAAGAAAGGATATGCAATAGGTAGGGTTTTAGTTGGGGGGTGTTAAGGGAGGAGAGGAGGGAGAAGGGAACTGGGATTGTCATGTAATTCAATCATGTTTGTAACTCAAATAAAAAAAAATTAATAGAACTAGGCTTAATGCAATGAACCTTAAGCTTACATGAGTATATTTTATATACTCATACAAAAATAAAAAAATCATACTAACATTCATGATAATTAAAAACAACTCAGGAAAGTTGTATTAGAGGTCCATTTCCTAAACTTGGTTTAAAAAAAAAGGAAACTATAAAACCTTACAGTTGATATTAAACCAAATATGAGATTATAGATGCTTTTTGCTTGAGTCTATGCAAAATGTTTGCTCCTTGATACCTATTTAACTCACTGCTATCAATTCTATCCAGTGCAACAAGGCAAGATAAAGAAATAAAGACGTTCAGTCTGGGAAGGAGTAAGCCAGTACAGGGTTCTGAGGTGATGGCAGGTACTGCATTTCCACCTCCTCATTACCCCTGCCCTCTTGGATGTTGAAGGCAACCTTGGAATTAGCAGAGAGGGCGTACAGAGCCAAAATGGGAAAGCTTTTGAATGGCACTTAACTGAGGACACTTAAAACTGCTCACAGTGGGAAATCCTGCTGTTTTATGGATTGTTGTAGGGCTCGCTAACCTCTGCTTGGAATATATATTTGTTCTAGAACGTTTGATCAATATTCTAAGATTTAGCCTAGTGATGGAAGGTACCTAAAAATATTTAAGGAGACTACATGGCATTGCAGAAATGGTGGCAGTCATAATCTCTCCTCTAGCCATTTGTTGCAACAAAGAAAGACTGTTTATTCCCGGGGTGGAAGACAGGTGTTGTTATTTTAATAATCTTTATTTGTTCTTTTCTTTTTTTTCCCCGTATTGATGGTGTACCTCATATTCTGAGTATTAAGTATGAACTCTCATCAAAATGACAGTCACAGTGTGTTTCTTCCTGGGAGAAATACTATGCATGGACACCAATACTTAATGGGCATTTTACAGTGCGCCAGGCTCTGTGCTAGTTTTTTCCTTCATGTGTAAACATCAGTACAATATCTGAGTTCTAGAATGATTTTGCCAATGTTACCCAGCTGCTCAGCGGCAAAGGTGCAACTCTGGGGTTGCCTAGAGGAACCACTTTGCACTGGTCGTTGGCCAGCTTCTCTGGTTGAGACTCCCCACCCCCAAGAGTTAGCTTACTTGAGAATACAGAAAACTGTTGCATCTTTCTCTCTCTCTCTCTCTCTCTCTCTCTCTCTCTCTCTCTCTCTCTCTCTCTCTCTCTCTCTCTCTCTCCCTCTCCCTCTCCCTCTCTCTGTCACTCTTTTCCCCATATTTCTCCTTTCCTTATTTTTTTTCTTTACCTACTCGGTAATACTGCCATACATCTGAATTCTTGAACAAACTGTGGAGTGAGAGGCCACTGTCACTCCAAGGTTGTGCTGGTGAGATTTCTCGGCTTTGTGGTTTTTATTGTATGTAACTGTAGCATTCAAGTGAAAAGTTGTTTACCTTTTTTCTTTACAGTATCTAGACTGTTTTCCATGGCATAGAGCACTTAACAAAGGTATAAAGTGCTCTACCCAGCTTGTAACAGCCCCTTCATTACAATACATCATGAGCACACAAAATTGTTAAGCAAGAAGAACCTTCTAAGGTAGAGAGAGGCTTCATAGTAAACAGTAAAGTTAAGTAGCAGAGCTGATTTTAGGCTCATCTTCACTTGTTAAAGACATCTTAAAATAGAAGTCTTAACAAAAAAAATCTGCCTCTAAAAGCTTTCTTTTGAGAAAATCTGGGGGGGGTGGGGAATCCCGTGGTAGGCCATTTATAAAATGAACATCTAGCTTGCCTATCCAAATAATCACTGTCTTCCTGTCTGGAGGTTACCAGCAAAGGTAATTGCCCCTTAGTGCTGCTTTGTTAGCAGTAATCTGAATAAGCCACTCTCTGAAGCCCCCTTAAGACAGTCCCCCAGTGAACCTCAAAACTGTGATTTGTTCCAGACACTCTGAGCAAATTACATTCTTTCCTGAGCTCTAAACTTGGTAATTGGATGAGTTCAGTTAAAGTTAAAAACACAGTGAAGGA
The DNA here is from genome assembly GCF_003668045.3 of Cricetulus griseus. Taxonomy (NCBI): domain Eukaryota; kingdom Metazoa; phylum Chordata; class Mammalia; order Rodentia; family Cricetidae; genus Cricetulus; species Cricetulus griseus. The sequence goes on from NW_023276806.1 coordinate 97,474,416, forward strand.
GAACATTGTCCACATGTCAGTTGTCAACCTGCAGTGGTTTGCAGAATGGAGGGAGCTTCAAAGACCAAACCCAACATTTTTTGTGCAAGCCTTGCATTTTGGACGTGTGTGTGTGTGTGTGTGTGTGTGTGTGTGTGTGTATTTATATCTACAAATAGACATTTTTCATCTCTATTGTAATCTGTTGGTATATTCACTTTGTGGATCTTGAAAAAGGGAAAATGAAGTACACATCAAGAGATTGGTAGAAGCAGGATTTAACCTCATGTTGTTTGACAGTGATGCTTATATTACTTCCCTCAATCACAGAAGGGAAGGCACAGTGTGACAACGAAATTTCTTAATTTGTCCTTAGGTGTCGATGTCAGGGCAGGTTAGTATAACAAAATTCTTCATAGACTAGATGTCTTAGCACATCTTATTACATTTATGATGGTGGTGCTGTGTGTGAGCACTCAGATACATTTGCCATGGTGTGTATGTGTGTACAGGTCAGAGGACAGCATCGTGGAGTTGGCTCATTCCATTTACCTTTTTGTGGGTTGTAGGTATCAAACTCAAGTCACCAGGCTGTGTCTTTACCCATTTAGCTATTGCTCAGGCCCAGCAACAAATACTCCTCAGTACTCTGTTGGCTGGTGAGTCCACAATCCAGCCCACTTGATTCTGGAATGGTTCTTGGTTTGCTGTGAGTGTCCTCCCACGGCAGAAAACAGAGGAGTTGAAAGCAAGCTCTCTGTTTCCTCTTAGAAGGTCACCAATACCCTCTGGATTACATTGCTTCTAGGAGCCACATCTGGGGTAGGATTTCAGCATATGAATACAGTGGGTGGAAGAAACACCTCCATCCATTTTCTAAAATCTTGCAATGTATCCCAGGCTTGACTTGAGGCTATAATCCACATGACTCAGCCTCTCAACATGTTGGGATCACAGGCCTATGATACTATGCTCTGCTGTGGAGCCCATTTTTCCAAGCCTAACTTCATGTAGATTTCTGCCCTCGTCATTTAATCACTCCCTAAAGGCGCTTTTTTAAAAAACACTAGCACATTGGGAATTAAGTTCCAAAACAGAAAGTCTGGAAAAGGCACTGACATTCAAATTGTAACCCTAGTAGTTATGGTGATAAATACCAAAATAGGCCATCAGCATCCCTGCCATGGCCTGTTATGGCATATACTCTGTAGTCCTCTGCTTACTGTGCAAACATACCCTATCCAACTCACTAGTGAGTGAGTAGGTTGCCAGCAAGTCCATACTCTGTATTCGCCAATAAAGTGGGACCATCCCCCACAGATGAGTGTGGGGGGGTGAAAGGTATAGCTACTTTTATCATTTGTGTGTCGCTTAACCTCTAAATACTGCATGGTCTGTAGAAAAGGGGACCTGGAAAGGCAAAAAGTGTCAGAAAAGGAGACATCTGTACTTCTTTCTATTATGCATGTTCTTTAGCTTCAGAACACCAAATGAATATTTTATGTTTAAATTTTTGTTCTTTCTTTTAATGAAGAGACTTCCAGTTCTCATTTTGTTTGAAACAAGCATTTGTTTTCATTGTTTTTGATCTGCATGCTAGCCTGGCTCTGTCCTTGCTCCACCTCCTTGGATGGTCCACAGAAATAATGGGAATGTGAGATGGTTAGCTAACAGCTGAGCCTGGCCTGTGTGTCCTGTGTGTTATCCTGGCTGGAGGTCAGACAGAACAAAGTGCTCTATTGCAGGAACCAAGCAGAACAGGGATTTCAGAGGGTTTGTATGAGGGATATTGCTGCTCCAACAGACCAGCATGACCCTCTACCTCCTTCTGCCAAGCAGTCTATTTTGGAGACAGTCGGAAGGAAGACATCTGTTAAAAAAAAAAAAAAAAAAAAAAAAAAAAAAAAAAAAAAACACCAGAAAGGAGGACATGTGTACATGTGTGCTCTATGTGTTCAGGTTATGCAAAAGTAAACAGGGAACTCAGTGACATCATGGTTTTCCTCATTTCCTTGGGAAGCCACACAACATGTCTCTGTAGACAGAAGTTTCTGTTCCACCTGGTCCCGCAGCTGTATAGTCTCAAATAAACACACAGAGGCTTATATTAATTATAAACTGGTCAATGGCTCAGGCTTCTTATTGGTTAGCCCTTAATTGTTTTTTTTCTTTTATTATTATTATTATTTATTTTTACAAAATTATTATTTCACATGTCAATCCCTTCTCCCTCTCCCCCCAACCCCCCACCAGCCCCCTCACTCCTCTGCTCCCAATAGAGGGTAGGGCCCTCCACGGGGGCTCTCCAAATTCCACAACATCATCCTGGGCCAGGCCTAGGCCCTCCCCCATGTGTCCAGGCTGAGAGAGCATCCCTTCACGTGGGATGGCTTCTCAAAGTCCCTTCTTATACCAGGGGAAAATACTGATCCACTACCAGAGGCCCCATAGGGTGCTGAGGCCTCCTCGTTGACATCCACTTTCAGGGGTCTGGATAAGTCCCGTGATGGCCTCCCAGACAGAAGACTGGGGGCCATGTGCTACCCCTTGTTCAGGTCAGTTGTTTCTGTGGGATTCACCAGCCTGATCCCTACCCCTTGATCTTCATTTCTCCCTCTCTGGAACTGGGTTCCAGAGTTCAGTACAGTGTATAGCTGTGGGTGTCTGCCTCTGCTTCCATCAGCCACTGGATGAGGGCTCTAGGATAACATATGAAGTAGTCATCAGTCTCATTATAGGGGAAGGGCATTTAGTGTAGCCTCTCCACCATTGCCTAGATTGTCAGTTGGTGTCTTCCTTGTAGATCTCTGGAAATCTCCCTAGTGCCAGATCTCTCCTCATATCTATAATGTCCCCCTCTGTTATGATATCTCTCATCCTGCTCGCCTCTATTCTTCCCGAAACTCAATCTTTCTGCTCTTCCATTTCCTCCTCTCCCCTCCTCTTCTCCTCCTCACATTCGCCAGCTCCCTCTCCCCTACCCTCATGCTCCGAATTAGCTTAGGAGATCCTGGCCCTTCCCAATCTCCGGGGCCATGCATTTTTTCTCTTAGAGTCCTAATTGTTTCCTAGTTTCTTTGGTGAAGAGGATTTTAGGCTGGTAATCCTTTGTTCTATGTCTAAAATTCATATAGGAGTGAGTACGTGGCATGTTTGTCTTTTTGTGAGTGGGTTACCTCACTCAGGATTGTTTCTTCTAGTTCCATCCATTTGCCTGCAAACTTCAAGATTCCATTGTTTTTTACTGCTAAGTAATACTCCAATGTGTAAATGTACCACATTTTCTCTATTCATTATTCAGTTGAGGGGCATCTAGGTCGCTTCCAGGTTCTAGCTATTACAAACAATGCTGCTATGAACATGGTTGAACAGGTTCCTTGTTGTATGAACGTGTATTATTTAAGTATATGCCTAAGAGAGGAATTGCTGGATCTTGAGGTAGACTGATTCCCATTTCCCTGAGCAACCTCCATACTGATTTCCAGAGTGGTCTTACAAGTTTGCAGTCCCACCAGCAATGGAGGAGTGTTCCTTTTCCTCCACATCCTCTCCAGCATAGACTGTCATTGGTGATTTTTATTTTAGCCATTCTGGCCAGTGTAAGATGGTGTCTCAGAGTTGCCTTTCTCTGATGGCTAAGGATTTTGAGCACTTTCTTAAATGTCTTTCAGCCATTTTAGATTCTTCTGTTGAGAATTCTCTATTTAGTTCTGTGCCCCACTTTTTAATTTCATTGATTGGTGTTTTGGTGGCTAGTTTCTTGAGTTCATTGTATATTTTGGAAATCAGCCCTCTGTCAGATGTGGGGTTGGTGAAGACCTTTTCCCATTATGTGGGCTGTCATTTTGTCTTACTGTGTCTTTTGCCTTACAGAAGCTTCTCAGTTTCAGGAGGTCCCATTTATTAATTTATTAATCTCAATGTCTCTGCTACTGGTGATATGTTCAGGAAGTGGTCTCCTGTACCAATACGTTCAAGGGTATCTCCCACTTTCTCTTCTAGAAGGTTCAGTGTGACTGGATTCATGTTGAGATTTTTGATCCATTTGCACTTAAGTTTTGTGCATGGTGACAGATATTGATCTAACTGCAGTCATCTGCATGTCCAAATCCAGTTGTGCCAGCACCATTTGTTGAAGATACTATCTTTCTTCCATTGTATAGATTTAGCATCTTTGTTGAAACTCAGGTGTTCATAGGTGTGTGGGTTAATATCAGGATTTTCAATTCAATTCCATTCGTCTACCTGTCTATTTTTGTGCCAATACCAAGCTGTTTTCAGGACTATGGCTCTATAATAGAGCTTGAAGTCAGGGATGGTGATGCCTCCAGATGTTCATTTATTGTACAGGGTTGTTTTGGCTATCCTGGGTTTTTTGTTTTTCCATATAAAGTTTAATATTGCTCTTTCAAGGTCTGTGAAGAACTGTGTTGGGATTTTGACGGGGATTGTGTTGAATCTATATGTTGCTTTTGGTAGGTTTGCCATTTTTACTATGTTGATTCCACCTATCCAAGAGCATGATATCTCTTTCCATTTTCTGGTATCTTCTTTAATTTCTTTCCTTAAAGACTCAAAGTTCTTGCTGTACAGGTCTTTCACTTTTTTAGTTAGCGTTACCCTAAGATATTTTATGTTGTTTGTGGATATTGTGAAGGGTGATGTTTCTCTATTTTCTTTCTCATTATGTTTATCATCTGTATATAGTAGGGCCACTGATTTTTTTTTAGTTAATTTTGTATCCTGCTACTTTGCTGAAGGTGTTTATCTGCTGTAGGAGTTCCCTGGTAGAGTTTTTTGGGTCACTTATATAGATTATCATATCATCTGCAAATAGTGAAAGTTTGACTTCTTCCTTTCCAATTTGTATCCCATTGATATCCTTTTGTATTGTTATTGCTCTGGTTAGCACTTCAAGTACAATATTGAAGAGATATGGAGAGAGTGGACAGCCTTGTCTTGTTCCTGATTTTAGAGGAATCGCTTTGAGTTTCTCTCCATTTAGATTGATGTTGGCTGTTGGTTTGGTGTATATTGCTTTTGTCATATTTAGATATGTTCCTGTTATTCCTGTTCTCTCCAAGATCTTTATCATGAAGGAATGCTGCATTTTGTCAAAGGCTTTTTCAGCATCTAGTGAGATGATTGTGTGGTTTTTCTTTTTCAGTTTGTTTATATGGTAAATTACATTGATGGATTTTCATATGTTGAACTATCCTTGCATCCCTGGGATGAAGCCTACTTGATCATGGTGGATGATTTTTCTGATGTGTTCTTGGATTCGATTTGCCAATATTTTGTTGAGTATTTCATCAATGTTCATGAGGGATATTGGTCCGTAGTTCTCTTTTTTAGTTGTATCTTTGTGTGATTTGAATATCAAAGTAATTATAGCCTAGTAAAGAGAGTTTGTCTTTGTCTCTCTTGCTTCTTATTATGTGGAACAATTTGAGGAGTACTGTTATTAGCTCTTGTTTGAATTTCTGGTAGAATTCTGGAGTAAAGCCATCTGGCCCTGGGCTTTTTTTGATTGGAAGGCTTTTGATGACTGTTTCTATTTCATTAGGGGTTATAGGTCAATTTAAACTGCTTATCTGGTCTTGGTTTAATTTTGGTAAGTGATATCTATCCAGAAAATTGTCCATTTCCTTTAGATTTTCCAATTTTGTGGAGTACAGGTTTTCAAAGTATGACCTGATGATTCTCTGGATTTCCTCAGTGTCCGTTGTTATATCCCCCCCTTTCATTTCTGATTTTGTTAATTAGCATGCTCTCTCTCTGCCTTTTGGTTTGATTGGTTAGGGTTTTGTCTATCTTGTTCTTCTCAAAGAACCAACTCTTGTTTCATTGATTCTTTGTACTGTTTTCCTAGTTTCTACTTTATTAATTTCAGCCCTCAGTTTGATTATTTCCTGGTGTCTACTCCTCCGTGGTGAGTTTGCTTCTTTTTGTTCTAAAGCTTTCAGTTGTTCTGTCAATTCTCTAGTGTGACTAATTCTCCAGTTTTTTCATGTGGGAACTTAGTGCTATGAACTTTCCTCTTAGCACTGCTTTCAGAGTGTCCCATAAGTTTGGGTATGTTGTGTCTACATTCTCATTAAATTCTAGGAAATCTTTAATTTCACTTTTTATTTCTTCCTCGACCCAGGAATGGTGCAATTGGGTGTTAATCAATTTCCATGAGTTTGTGGTTTTTTGCAATTTGTATTGCTGTTGAATTCTAATCTTAAAGTGTGGTGGTCTGATAAGATACAGGGGGTTATTTCAATTTTTTTGTATCTGTGGAGGTTTGCTATGTTGCCAAGTATGTGGTCAATTTTAGAGAAAGTTCCATGTGACGCTGAGAAGAAGGTATATTCTTTTGTGAGTAGGGGAAGCTGTAGCCACACCTACTTAGGGGCTGGCTACAGGTGTGCCTGACCACGCTTGCAAGGGCGTGGTGAGGGTGATGTAGTGTGACTGCGTTTCCTCTTTCGCTTTCTCTTGTGGGCTTGCGTACAGACTGCTGCCACGCCGGCTGGCTAGGTCGCTCTGTAAGTAAGGCTTTTCCCTATTAAATACCCTTATATTTCTACCTGACTCCGTATTGGTAATTTCCCACTATATTTATGTTTGGATGAAATGTTCTATAGATGCCTGTTAATCCCAATTGGGTCATAATTTCAGTTAGATCCTTTGTTAAGTTTCTGTCTGGTGTTCCTATCTAGTGGTGAAAGAGGGCTGTTGAAGTCTCCTACTATAAGTGTGTGTGGTTTTATGTGTGGATTGAGCTTTAGTAATGTTTCTTTTACAAATGTGGGTACCTTCGTATTTGGGGCATAGATGTTTAAGATTGAGACTTCTTCTTGATGGACTTTGCCTGTCATGAGTATGAAATGCCCTTCTTCATCTCCTTTGATTGATTTTAGTTTAAAGTCTATTTTGTTATATATTAGGCTTGCTCTACCCCAGCTTGTTTCTTGGGTCCATTAGATTGGAAAATCTTTTCCCAACCCTTTACTCTGAGGTAACTCCTGTCTCTGAGGTTGAGGTGTGTTCCTTGTATACAGCAGAAGGATGGATTCTGTCTTCTCTTCGTATCCATTTTGTTAACCTGTATCTTTTTATAGGCAGGTTAAGATCATTGACATTGAGGGATATTAATTTCCATTGTTGGTTCTTGTTTGTTTTGGATTTATTGTTGGTGGTGTCATTGTGTGTGGATTTCGCCCTCCTGTTTCTTTTCCTGTTTGGTAAAGTCGGATTACCTATTACCTATTTTTTTTTGTGAGTTATCTTCGTTGGGTTGGAGTTTTCCCTCTAGGACTTTCTGTAGTGCTGGATTTGTGGATATGTATTGTTTAAATCTGGTTTTGTCATGGAATATCTTGTTTTCTCCATATATAGTGATTGAAAGCTTTGCTGGGTACAGTAGTCTGGGTTGACATTCATGTTCACTTAGGGTTTGTAGGACATCTATCCAGGACCTTCTGGCTTTCAAAGTTTCCATTGAGAAGTCAGGTGTGATTCTGATAGGTCTGCCTTTGTATGTTACTTGACCTTTTTCCTTTGCTGCTCTTAATATTTTCTCTTTATTCTGTAGGTTTCTTGTTTTGATTATTATGTGGCAAGGGGAGTTCTTTTTGTGGTCCAGTCTATTTGGTGTTCTGTAAGCTTCTTGTACTTTCATAGGCATATCCTTCTGTAGGTTGGGGAAGTTTTCTTCTATAATTCTGTTGAATATGTTTTCTGTACCTTTGAGCTGTATTTCTTCACCTTCTCCTATACTTATTATTCTTAGATTTGGCCTTTTTATGGTCTCCCATATTTCCTGGATATTTTGTGCTAGAGATTCATTGGACTTGATATTTTCTTTGGTCGATGACTGTATATCCTCTAGCGAGTCTTCAACAACTGAGAATCTCTCTTCCATCTCTTGTATTCTATTGGCTATACTCACATCCTTAGATCCTGATCGTTTATCAAGTCTTTGTATTTCCAGCATCCCCTCATTCTGTGTTTTCTTTATTGTTTCTGTTTCAGCTTGCATGCCTTGAACTGTTTCCAGTGCTTTCTTCACTTGTTTGGTTGTTTTTTCTTTAGATGCTTTAAGAGAATTACTTACTTCTTGATTTTTTTTTGTTTTTTCTTCTATTTCTTTAAGAGATTTTCTTGTTTCCTCTTTAAGGGTCTCGAACATCTTCATGAAGTAGATTTTTACGTCTGTCTCTTCTTCTTCCTCTGTGTTGTACTTTTCAGATCTTGATGATGTGGAGTCCTTAGATTCTGGTGGTGTCATATTGGTCTTTATGTTGAGTGTGTTCTTATTATGCCTTCTTCCCATCTCTTCTTCCAGTGGGTGCAGGTGGGGTCTCTCTATCTCCTCTTGCCATCGGTGGTATGTGTGGGTCAAGACTTCAATGTCTGTAGATATGGATGGTCTTGCCTCTCATGGTACTCTCCTCACTCAGGAGAGGTTGGGGTGGCAGTGGGGGAAGGAAGAGTGAGATATTTCCAGACTCAAAGAGATCCTTCCTGTCTGGGCAGGTCCACTCTATGCAGGCAGGTCCACTGTATCAGCCGCAGGGCCAGAGAGATTCTGGGGTGATGGGGGATCTTGGGCAGGAGTAGGGCTCAGAAGAGGTCAGGGAAGTGGAGGGGAAGGAAGAGTGAGGTATTTCCAGACTCAGACCTGTCTAGGCAGGTCTACTCTATGCAGGCGGGTTCACTCTCTGCAGTTGTAGGCCCAGAGAGATCCTGGGGTGATGGGGACTTTGGGCAGGAATAGGGCTCAGGAGAGGTCAGGGTGGATAGCTCTTAATTATTAACCATTTCTATTAATCTGTGTATCTCCTCATGGTCTTGGCTGACCAGTGATGCCTGGATCTCTTGCTTCCTTGGCTGCTACATGGTATCTCCCTGACTCCACCTACTACCTTTCTCTATCCATTTGAATTTCCCACCTGGCTAAATCCTGCCTTCCCGTTGGCTGAAACAGCTTTATTCGTCAACCGAAAGAGAAGCATATATTCACAGCATATAGAAGGACATCCCCCATCATGTCTCATGCTCAGCATAGTCGTACTAGTTATTGGTTTTCCTGCTTCCCTCAGTGCATTGTGTGTGATCAGGGCATGTGGTCTACATATTCTCCATACTATGTCATGCCTTACACAGAAACAAGCACAATATGCTGGACTGTATGTATTCAGATCAATACCAAACTTTTAAAGGTGTATGTATTTGTTTTTTATGTGTATGTGTGTTTGTCTGCATGAATATGGCTGCAACATGTATATGCAGTGCCCATTGAGGCTAGAAGAAGAAGTCAAATACCCTAGAACTAGAGTCACAGATGGTTGTGAATCTCCATGTAGGTGCTGGAAAAACGGTGGTCCTCTACAACAGCAGCCAGTTCTAGCCACTGAGCTGTCTCTCCAGCCCCTCAGTACCAAATTTTAACATTAATTTTGAGATATTACTGTTATTTTATTTTGTAGTTCCAGGAATTTCCCCCAAATGCGCTAAAAATGTTTTTTAACATGGATGGTAGTTACAGCACTAACAGCCTTGCATTTTGATGAGAAAAAGGACATCACTTTATTAATGAATATTCATATCAAAGGAATTTAGGTGGCTTATATGTTTATTCAGACATATTGAAACTCAAAAGAAATGGAAAAAGAGAAGACTAGAATCCCAAACACATCAGAAGCAAAATAATCCAGTGAAATATCATGTCCTCCACCCAAAGGCCAGTGATGAAGATTAGAATGGAATAACAAGAGTTGACAGAGGTATATACATGGACCCCCCTCATACAGGGCAGGGGTGACTAAAGTGATGTACTGCGTCAGCATGGCTCCTAAGCAGTGTTTTGTAAAATCAAATTTTTTTTTCACCTATCAGATCCAGTTTGTGGTCCATGCTCACTAGAAATGGTCAGAGACATCCAGACAGCTAATCATCTTGGTGTCATTTGCAAAACCAAAAGAAAACCAATGTGGGTTCAACAGGAAAAATTTAGTTGTTTAAGTAGAGTATAGAAAAGATAATCACATTGAAAAATATCCATAATATGGTATTGAATTAAATTAAAAGAGAATATAAGACAGCATATGTAATATATAGCTTATTTTGTTAATATATATGTTTGAAATTTTTGCTAACTGGGTGAGTTTTATTTTTTATATTCAAGTTAAAAATGAGTATAACCTATCTGTGTGTGTTTGACCTTTAGTTTTAAAAGAGTTGCTGATATCAAATATTCAAACTCAGAAGAAAAAAAAAGGTCATGGAGAATATATTAAGATTTCAGAGACGGTAAATGTTTAATGCATTACCTCTAAATATTTATCCAGGAAGAAAATGCCACATCCTCTCTTTTTTTTCCTTTCAATTTCCTGAACAGATTCTAACATTTCAAGTATTTTTCAGATATCACATTATCTAAGACTTACATTCTAAGTCTTTTACAACAACCTCCCGACCCCCACCGCACCCAGCAACCCGCTCCTCTGAGATCAGTTTTCTGCATCAGTCACTTTTGTATGTTGTGACTGATGTAACTGCCAAAGACAAAGAAGGATGCTTGCACTTTGGTTCTCTTAAGTAAGGGAAATTTCAGATTCAAAGGGAGATGTTTTGGTGTTATAGGTACCAACTACAGTTAAAACAATAATAAACTAAGGAGCAGAAGACAAGCAAAGTGTTTAATATCTTGCTGCCATTGCCCAATGAGTTGGGGTTGCCTTCAAGGAAGCTGATAGCAGAACTTATGTTGACTGCTCCTGTATTGTGCCTGTGCTGGGCTAGTTTGGGGTTGTGTCTTTAGCTTCTGCTCCAAAGATCCTTCCAGAGAAAAAATGAAATCCTTAACTGCTAGTGTAATGCCTTGCCATCCAGTTTCATCAGGTGAGGTTCACCATTGTCCATTTTTTCATGCCACACTTGTGTGGAAACAACCTTGGTAACGTGTCTATTAGACTATCGATTCCATACTTCTACTCACACCTGTCACTGTGGCCACAGAGATGATGCTGTGCTGCATAATTTATAAAGAAAATATTTCTTCCAATAGTCACTCAGAGAACAGCAACACCATGAAAAATAACACTCATTTTATTGTGGGCTAAGGTTGAGAAAGTACAGTGTTGGGAAGACTCATCACATTAAAGCCTATATCCTGTGACTAACCAGCCAGTTAGTAAGGAAAACCCTGGAAAAGAATAGCAAGCCGAGTTCAGTCTTTCAAGTAGTGAACTGCAGTGAATGGAGAGCATTCCACCCCAGGTGCAGCCCTTGGTTAAAGCATTTTTACTAAGTTGTGCATCACAGAAGGAGTCACATTCTGACAAAGGTGTGTAGCAACCATTCTCACCAGACTTAGTTGAACCATAAGCCTGCAAATAATGACACTGAGATTTATTAATTATGAAAGCCTGGCCTCTAGCTTAGGCTTTTCCCCAACTAGCTCTTATATCATAAATCTGCCTCATGACTCAGTTACGTCTCTATTGTACAGTATTGTCTGACTTCTTTATGTCTCTCCACTTCTCTTCTTCCCAGAGTTCTCTCTCTCCCTGGAAGTTCTGCCTAACCTCTTCTTGCCTAGCTAGTGACTATTCAGCTTTTTATTAAGCCAATCAGGAAGGGCCTTGGCAAAGACATCTCCACAGTGCAAACAAATATTCTGTAACAATAGTGTGAAGCTTTAATTCCTCATACAAGTCCTATTGACGGACAGAGACAGAATTAACTCAGAGAACTTACTGGACTTAAGGGTGACTGTGAATTTCTTTTCCTTGTTTCCCCATTGTTCTCACATATAACATCAGAGATCATAAAAATCAAATTTCTTTCATAAAGAATAGTTTTGTTTCAGGGAATCTAATGCCCTCTTCTGACCTCTGTGGGCTCCTCGACACACATAATGCATGTAAACTCAGGCAAACACACACACAAATAATAAATCTAAAATATTTCATACAAGAATGCCAACAGTGCACTAAAGATGATATCAGTTGCATTCTGACACACCCTTTGCTGAATTATCCAAGAAATAATGTATAAATGTTCAGAACCTACTTACTTTGGGTCACCACAGAGTTGGCATTGCATTTGGCAGTCTCTACCTCTGTAATTAATGATTAACAAAAACTGCCCATTGAAGTGCTGAAAATCATAATTACTTGGGAGTTTTAATGCATTAGTGATTAACTCAGAGTCACCAATAATATGTCGGTGTCACATTAAGAAAGAAATCAAAGTACTTCCTCTTGGTGTCTTTAATAAAGATTGAGCCCACGTTTGGATTCTCTGTTCATCCTCTCTGTTGTATCGTCTGTTTGTTATATGAGTCTGAATCTGTGCCTGCCTGAATGCTGTCTTGTGAATTTGTCCCTGTATCTGTCTGTCCCTAACGAAGGGCTTTGCTCTCTTTTGTTAAATAGGACAGAGGGCATCACATGAGGAAGGAATTGGGTATGTTACAGAAAACATTAAGGAAGTTTTACAAGGATGATGTAGGCATCTGGTCTGTGGAGCTGAAATGATGGCCACACCCCCTTGGGTGTGGCTTCAGGCAGATGGAAGTGGAAAGAAGAGGAGCTTGAGGCATTGCTTTGTTTTGCACAGTCTTTCTGGTGGGTCAGTGGATCCCATAGGAAGAGCAGGGAAACACTCTGGCAGTTCTTTATATTTTTCTGTGTAATTGTTCCCCAATAAACACCCATTTATCATTTATCTTGGGTCTAGTGATATAATTACATCCTCACCTTCAGAATGAAGTCACTGACCAGGAAAACAAACAGTATTACAAATATCATTGTTTATCAAAAATATCTATATGTTGCCAACAACATTTATGGTGTGTAATAATTTATAATATGTACCAGCCTATTTGCTGTTTCCAGGAAATAATTATCATAACATACATGCATTACTCTGGGTCAGGGGCACGGATAGTATGTAATTTAAGGTTAGAATGATTCATTAGCTTAGACTGTGAAAATTTATTACATGGGAAATCCAAGACAAGTAAGCCTAGTTGTTACACTGTTCCCTCAAAAGCAGATTAAACAGTCTGAGTACACAGTAGGACAGCAGTCTTAAATCTTAAGTAAGTCAAGGCATATTATTTACATGGCTGTGAAGTCCAGCAAATGTTCTAGTTTCTTAGAACGTTAAGAGATATTTTTATCATCATATTGCACTGCCACGATTTGTATTACTTGTGAAGAATACAAATCTAATATAGTTTATGGTAAATTATCCAAACAATAATTGAGCAAGAATCTTCTTCAATGTATTTGTATTCAGGGAGGAAAAAGTCAATAGAAATTTTTAAATCAATTCCTCTGACATTTTTACTGTAGTCAAATTGCTGCATAATTTTTGTTGATGACTAGCTTGGCTGTTGCTTCTGAATACTTCTACATATATTAAATCAATACCAAATAATGATGAGATGAACAACGTTTTTGCTTCTTACGAGTACTGAAGCCTGCTCAGAGACAGAGTAATATAATTCTGTGGATACTTTATTAGTCAAGATTTCAACTGACCGGAAAAATAAATTGGAAACACTGAGTTAAAAAGGATAACAATTACTTCCTGCAGAAGCCCTTATGTTTGTTTCTTTCTCAAATTCATGGCTGCTGTATTATTTCACTAGTAGTCCATGACTTTACTGCTCTTACAGCATTGGGCTTTCATTCGCAAATTACTTCTTATACAAAAGTGGCTATCAAAGTTCCAGAAATTATGATCTTATTATTGCCAGAGGAATAAAGAAAGAACATTCTTTTAGAATCTCACTACTTGTTCTCTGGCGAGATCACTTAGACAGAAGGTCACAGCTGGCAGAAAATAAACTTTGAAAGATTTTGTGTTGGGGAGCCATTTATATAACTTAAAGGGGAGAATCCTGGTACTATGAAAATGAGTGAGCCAGGTGTGGTGGCAAATGCCTTTCATCTCAGTACTTAGAGGCAGAGGCAGATGGCTGTCTATGAGTTCAAGGCCTTCAAGTTCAACTTGAACTACATACCAAGTCGCAGGACAGCCAGGGCCCCATGGAAAGACACCATCTCAAAACACCAAAGCTCAAAAGCAATTTTAAAAAAATAACAGGAGTGAGTTCATGTAAAGGATCCATTTCCAGTATCTGGAAATAGCATGTCATGTCTTAAAAATGATGGCGCTGGCTGGACTCCAGGCCTTATGGTAAAATTGCAGTATGCTTCCATTTGAGTAAAAAGATAAGAGTCTGCATACAGCCTTCGTGTTCACCATTTAGATCAAGAGTCCTTTCCCACTTTCTGTCACTTTGTCAGAATTTCTTAGATGTAATCTTTAGAGAAATATCACTCACAGTTCCATCATGAAAGAGTAGCCTATGCCAAAATTCTCTCCATGCAGTTAAACTCCAAAATTATTTCCCTTATCATCATCAAGTCTGATAGTTAATCATCTTCTTTGCAAAGAAAAACTACAAATACTAGAGATTATCTATGACATAATGGACCTTCTCCCACCAAGTGTAAGGCTTAAGGTGGAGAGACTTGGGTATTCTTTTTAAAGGAATAATGCATCTACAAAACAACTTCTGCACCTAAGCTTAGTTCAGAGACCATTGTGGAAGGGACAGAGCCAGAGGATCAGGGAGGTTTCTATGAAACTGTGTATCCTAGAAATGTCAGAAGCTAGGTCCATAAAGTCTCACCAAAATGGTTGCCTAAACATGGAGCTGAACAGGGATAGCAACGTTAGACATTCCAGAGTGCATGGGGAAAAGGCCACAAGGCCTCAACCCTGCACAAAGAACTACAGGCAACTAAGGAATCCTGAGAGTGGAGGGAAGTCTTCTCCAGGGAAAACCAAATGGCCAGCTCAGATGGCATGCAGACGAGAACATTATACAGACTGAGTGGATTGTACTTAGGAATGTATATGTGTACCCCCATAGATACAGATATAGATATAGATAGATCTAGTATAGATATATAGATATATAGATTGGTGTATATAAACACATATATGTATGTATGCAATGTGTAACAATATGTATTATATATATACATTACATGAATACATATAGTGTAACTATATTTGTATATATAATATATATATGTATATATATTATACACACATATAGTGTAACAACAATTAATTTTTAAAAGAGGAGAATAAGGGAGGGTTTAGAGGAGAAGAAGGGGAGGAAGTAATTGTGATTATATTATAATATCAAAAATAAGATGTATAAAAATGAAAAAGGAAGCCAGGCATTGGTGGCGCATGCCTTTAATCCCAGCACTCAGGAGGCAGAGGCAGGCAGATCTCTATGAGTTCGAGGACAGCCTGGACTCCAGAGTGAGTGCCAGGATAGGCTCCAAAGCTACACAGAGAAACCCTGTCTCAAAACGCCCCCCCAAAAAAATGAAAAAAAGGAATAAATATCATTTAAAAGTGTAACTAACCCCAAAGCCATAGAGAAATTTCATCTTGTATATGCCATCGTCATCTTGGGAATCAAGAATAAAGTAGCCAAGATTGGGGTTTGCAGTTCAGTAGTAGAGCTCTCTTTCTCTAAGACAGAGACAACTTCCTAAGCATTTTAATATTAGGATGCATAAAATATTGATGTTGAGGTTGGAATCATTTCCTCTGAGGAAGACTGACAACAGAAATCTGTCTCCCAGAGCCTTAGTACAGTCACATGGAAATGACTGCACATCTCCATTGATGCTTTCAGGCTGGGTGTCCCAGCAGCAAATATTGAAGGAATTAAAAGGCTTGATTAATGGCAAGGGAGGAAAATGTTTTATTTCAATGCAGTTAGCAGAGCATGGAGAATTGAGATGGGGAAAGACCTAAATGCCTATTTCTAGACACACAAAGAAACAATAAGGAAAAAAAGTAATTGTTTCTTGGCTCAGAGAATATAGTGTCATTAATCTGAAGGGGAGAAACAGATTCCCAAAGTGCAGACCTTTTTATGGACCCCTCACAGCTTAGGAAGCATCAGAAGCACACAGAGGGCATGTTAAAACATAGATACAAGACCACATAGCCACAAGACCCATACCTGGCTGAGGTTTAAACTGCCTTTTTGCATTAGCCTATAGGTGATGTTGATGTGGACAGTCTGGGACTATGTGTTAAAACCATATAGTATAAAGCACTTGTTTAAGCCAAAGTTTTTCCCATCCAAACAGTGCTATGACTGACAAATCGGAGAAAGGTAACATTTAGAACCCTCCCACATCTCTGGCATGACGGGCTGACAGCAGTGCGCAGTTCATCCAAGTGCTTGATCTGCAACTATCCATATAGCCAAATTCTGGAGAGTTTAAAGTGTCAATGAATTAGTCATTTGGATTGATTTTGATTGACTTAGCATTCTGGTGCAATCCAACTCATCTCATCACATAGATGCAGTCTTACTTTCTGGTAACAATTTTCAGATTGAGAAGGCACCTCCCACCTGAAGGCTACCGCTTCAGGTCAGGGGATGCTGCTGTTATGTCCCACCGGCTCCCACTGCATTTGGGTGTTTCTGATCTGTGTCATCTATCAGTTCATGTGTCACCCACATCTCTCTTATTGTTAGACCTCTCTGAGCAAGAAATCCCTGTGATTTCTCAGCCAAGGAGTTTAACATGTTACCGATCCTTCTGTGGCGCCTACTCATGAGCTCGTGCACATCCAATCACCACACTGATGGGACAGAGTTAGACTGCACTCCGTACTTCTACATGGAATATTCCTTTTCATTGTGTGACTCTGTGTTACTGTGATTGTTTTAATAAAGAGGCTGACTGGACAATAGCTGGACAGGACATGGTTACGTGGAAGAACCAGACTAAGGACACTATGGGTGGAGTCAGAGGAGCCACCAGCCAGGCAAGGAGAGAAAACAAGAGGTACAAGATGAAAGAGAGGTAAATACCGCGTGGCAGAATGTAGAGTCATAGAAATGGGTTGATTTAAATTGTAAGATTTAGCTAGTAACAAGCCTGAGCTATTGGCTGGGCATTTATAATGAATATTAAGTCTCTCTGTGCATTTATTTTGGAGCCAGTGATCCTGACAAAAATTCTGCCTACACTTCTAATTTACCATGATTAATTTATATAGCCAGAGTTCAGGCAACATTTCAATTTCTCAAACCATACTAGGAAAAGTTAATAAAATAATATAGAAGAAATGATTTAAATAAGGGGATCTGGAGTGGTGACTCAGTAGTTAAGAGCTTATGTTGCTCCTGCAGAGGACCTGGGTTCCATTCCCAGCACCCACATAATGACTCCCATAACTCTAGGTCTAGGGGCTCTGATGCCCTCTTCTGTACTCCCTGAACCCCAGGCATGCATGTGATGTACATATATACACATGGGAAAATACCCATATCAACAAAATATAATTAATAAATCTTAAAAATAAAGAGTTGTGTATAGTTAGATTAGTGTTATGAGTCTCTCTAGACTTTATATGATGGAAAAGAAAATAGAAAAGGTCTGGTATCACAGACTGTGCCACGTGTTTTCCAAGTAGAAACAACAGAATTTGAGTACAGGAAATAGATTTGTTGCATCAACTGTATTTTATAAAGTTTGAGATCTGGTTTAATTAAGATCAAAATCATGAAGTGGGGAGAGAGAGAGAGAGAGAGAGAGAGAGATTCTGTTTATATACAAGCTTATCTTTGCATTAGCTACATTACATCAAATTATTTCAGACTAAAGATTCAATTATTCCTCATTTAGAAGGCTTCTATTTTGTGCTTCAAGACAAACAGTGTCTCGGGTGACGCTACAAATGTGCAGAGCCATTAGCCTTAAAAGCATCTTCCAGATAAAAGCATGATATTGTATTATGCATGATGAAGAAGAAAATGAAAACTTCAAAGGAAACAGGGTTGAAATCTGACTCTAAAATTGACTTTACTTCACACACACAAAAAAAGCACTCTTTTAAGAATGAGAAAGCAGACACATTTCTCTGTGCCAGATACCAATTATATGCCAATGTGCGCAAATAAACACTGGATTTTTGGACATTTGATGATTTGAGGTAGAGTTGGAGGTGGCTACAATGTGCTGTGGCCCTGTAAATATCTTAAGATCATTGTCCAGTGGGTCAGTAGATCACAAATGTAGTAGCGATTGTATTCATTAGCAATAATTCATCAAATCCCAAGGTACTGAAACCCAGGGCTGTGGCTAATAAAACCCCTATCATTTCTTGATATATTGTAGTATCAGCCCACAATCTCCTAGGCCTTCCTGAAAGTTTGTCTATAGGTTTGAAGATGTAAAAATGGCCAGTGTGATTGACAGACACAGCATGAGTGGCAGGCAAGTAGTCACAAATGAGACAAGAAGTCTCTCTCTCTCTCTCTCTCTCTCTCTCTCTCTCTCTCTCTCTCTCTCTCTCTCTCTCTCTTTCTCTCCTCTCTCTGAGACTGAGAAAGCAACTCCTACTACCTGAAACAATAGATATGTGAGGCTGCTGTCATGTCCCAGTGACACCCACTGCATTTGGGCATTTCTGACAAGTGTCATCATTTGATGTGTCATTTTTCTTACGATATTTAAAATAAATATTTTGTTTTGAATTTAGGACAAGTTTTTGAATTAGCAAAAAGGTAGAGAAGACAGATAATAGAGTCCATATGCTTCTACCATTTAATCGTATCCTTTCTGGTACATGTGCCGATGTTAATGACATGACAGTGATACGTTGTTATTAACTCAAGTACATGCTTTATTTATATTTCCTTAATTTCCCCAGGTGTTCTCCACCTATCCCCAGAATCCCATTGAGGACCCCACATGAGATTCATGTATCCTGTCCTGCCAGGTTCCTATGGGCTATGACAATTTTCTGCTTTGTCCTTGACAGTTTTGAGAAACACTGGTCTAACATTTTGTATTTTGTTCCCAAGGAGATATAATTTATCACTATTAAATTAAGACTAAGGGTTTCCTTGGGGGAGGTCACAGAGGTAACAGGCTATTTCTGCTATGTCATGGGCAGGGCACACTGTCAGCATGACTTCCCACGACTAATGTTAACTTGGATCAATCACTGAGATTCTATGTGCCGGCTTTTTCCATTATAAAGTTGTTCTCACATCTCCTTTCCACATTCCTTGGTGAGAAATCAGGATAACACTTAACAAATACAACAACTCATAAATGATGATGGGAATGATTACCACTTTCATGACTTACAAAGGAAGGGGGGCTTTAATTCCTTCCTCAACTGGTAATTTAGAAGTATGAACGAGGCCCATGTGGAGAAGTTTTGGCCACCTGCTTATGGGACACAGAACCCTTAGGAGGTGGACTTGGTGGTAAAGAGTTAAGTCATTTGTGGCAGTGGACTTGAAGGCATCATTGGGACATCATCTCTTGCTCTGCAGCCCTACCTCCCTCTTTATTTTACTTCCTGGCTGCCATGAGGTGACTTGCCTTCCTCCTCCATGTTTTCCTGCCATGCTGCACTGAGCTGTCACAGTCTCAAGAGACAGAGTCAGGTGACTACGGACTGAAACTTCTGAAACCAGGAGTCCAAATAGACCTCTCCTCCTCTTAAAGAGATCCTCTAAGATGTCACAGTGAGGAGAAGCTGACCATGATATCCCAATGATGCTGGGTCTATGACTTCCATTCATGAAACTGAATCTTAGTGCAGCTGCTTAGAGATATGGTAATTGTTTTCAGGCAACCAGTTCTTTGTAATACAAACAAAAATAAAACAAACAACAACAAAACTGGAGCTGAGACATCAGAGACCATAAAGAAAACACTTACTCTTCTTTTTAACTTTATAAACTTTATTATTTTTAAAAAACTTGCAATAAAAAACATCCCAAACCAAAATTAACCAGAACCAAAATTTATACAACTCAGTCTACTGATATACAGTTACAGTGGCCATTCAGATTGGAAGCTGTGGAATTTCACATTGGATTTACATATTCACTACCAAATATATTTTATGCACTTATCCTCCACCAAAAAATCCATAACAGAGTGAGAACTAGAAAAAGAATTAGCTTTCTATTCTCTTTCATAACCCATGTCCATCACCTACTTTTAGTCCTTCCTCATCCCCTAATATATTTAACTTTTCTTGTTTTATTTTCTGCATATTATTCAGCACCCACTTATACATTTATTTACATATATACATATTATTGGCCAGATCTGGATATGAGAGAGAACATGCATTTTCTGAGACTGTGTGACTTCATTAAATATTTTACATTCTAAATTCAGAGACTTTCCTGCAAATTGTTTTATTAGTTTTCTTTGGAGTTGAGTAATATTCACACACATACACATATTAGGGTTTCTATTTCTGTGAAGAGATACCATGACCACAGCAACTCTTACAAGGAAAATATTTAATTAGGGCTGGCTTACCTAAGTTCAGAGTTTAGTCCATTGTCATCATGGCAGGGAGCATGCAGCAGGAAGAGAGAGAGCCTCTGTCTGGCTTGAACATTTGAAACCTCAAAGTTCACCCCAATGACACACTTCCTCCAGCAAGGCCACACCCACTCCCACAAGGCCACGCCTCCTAAGAGTGCCACTTCCTAAGAGACTATGGGAGCTAATTTCATTGAAACCACCACATAGATACATACATACACACACATATGCATACATAAATATACATACTGTGTTGGGGGGGGGCAACTAGGCTGATTCCAATCTTTTGAAAGAAAATTTCATCCTTTCCCAGAAAAAAGATTGATGAAAAATCCTACCATTCCCAGCATCCTCATGGAGGAACA
This sequence comes from Cricetulus griseus, assembly GCF_003668045.3. Lineage (NCBI taxonomy): Eukaryota > Metazoa > Chordata > Mammalia > Rodentia > Cricetidae > Cricetulus > Cricetulus griseus. The sequence goes on from NW_023276806.1 coordinate 97,495,183, forward strand.
CTTCCCCATTCAGTTCTGTCAGTTGCCTTGATACTCTCTAAAGTAAAAATCAGATTATCATATCAGTCTTAACAGTGCACCTTAAATAAGTTAGTTTGGAAGTGAGGAGAGGGAAAAGATGAGTTACCATATGCAAACACATGCACAATGAGGAAGAATATGTGAAGGCTAAATCTACATTTTCCTGACAGGCTGCAAGCCTGTGATTATCATTAATATCCTTATTCCTTTTGCCTCTTAACCTCAGCCATCTCCTGGGTGGATCAGAATTCTTTAACAGATGGCTTGAGCTAAAACTCATGATTGAAATGCCTAGGTCATTAAAGATGATTAATTCCATTTTTGAGGTGTTACGTAGTCTCTTGCTACCTTTGATATTGGACACTAAAGTACCTCGCCACTTCTGTCACAATCCTGACTTCTCTTCTGTAAGAGCAAACCAACCCATTTTCTATTGATATTTGAGGTTTATCAATCCCTGAACCCTGTATAGAATCCTAAGGTATCCAGATGTCTATCACAACTTCAAGTTTTCTAAAGACATCATTTTTATCCTCAGGTGAAACATTTTTCTTTTGAAAATTAAGATTCCCTAACTGGGCAGTCTTAAAGTCCATCGGACTTCTTCCTACACTTGAAGCATTACAATTGACTTGAGAAGAGTGTATAGCCATGCATGGAGATTTCTGAACCCATGTGTTCTGGATGTGAGAGAAACAGCACACCATATATTGTTTGCTGGTTTAAGCAGACACTGTAATGCACGTGAATCATTTGGCCAACTAAAGCTTACAAATAACCCTTCAGCCCACATAGCTGATGACTCTAAATGATGAGACACATGGCAAGGATGAAGACCACTATGGAACTTAGGTTCGCTCCCCCTATGGTGTAAAAAAAAAAAAAATAGTTACATTGTTTAAGGTAATGCTATGTGAGATAGAGTGAAAGGGAATAATTAGCTAATATAAATAAAAGTACTGGAGGCCTGATTTTGCAGAGAATCCCATGTTTAATTAAGTAGACATTCATTATCTCCTACTCCCAGACAGAGGGATATACCCCCCTGCTGAGCTGGACACTCATGTATATGAGGACTTAGTGCATGTAGGACCATAGTAAACTCAGTCTTGATAAAGGTAAGACATCTTTCATCCTCAAGTGTGAGAGACCCATTGGCTGAACAACTGTTACAGAGCCTTCTCTTATTCTGTCATCTGCTCAGACATAGAAACCATCCATTGTGTAAACAAGTTGATGGGGTCACACTCACATATTCTTTCTAGGATTCAATGAGACTCACCAAGCATTATGCCATGTACAAGGTGTAATAACTTGATTTCTACTTAAAAGAATTATACCTTAGACCATGTGTGTCGGGGGCCAAAAACTATCGATTATAAAGTTTTGGGGTCTAAACCTCGCTGTATTTCCAGGAGCCTGAATCTCACATTGTCTTTCAGATGCCGGCTAAAATTAACACCAGGTGGCTTGGCCTAAGTGGAGAATGTCTCCTAGTTTGCATAACAGACCTAGGCCCTGGGTGTGCCTGCACCTGTTCTGAGGGTTTTGTTTACATGCATAGGGCCTGCTTAGATGCCTCTTGGATTGAAAGAATTACTTGATATCAGCTTTATACATGATAGTAGATGCCTTCTGTGGTCACTCCCACTGTTGGAAAGCTATTTAAGAGGATGCATGAATAAACCGGGGACTCCAGTTTCCAGCATGGACTGAGAGCCTTCCTGAGATGGCAAGATGTGTCTGTGTCTCCTCCTTAACCCCTCAGGATAGCTAGGAGTTTCCCCAGGTCTAGGCACCCCCACTCAGGGATGGACCCAAGGCTGTTCAGATGGCTCTAATTACAGCCCCAAAGACGTCAGTCTGGAACAGATGGCCTCTGTAACGTGGGACTGATAAAAACCCGGCCCCGGTTTGTGGACTGAGAAATGCCATGGAGGTGGTAGCCATAGTTTCTTAGGCAGAACAAATCCCTGCCCTTTGTATACACACATCTTATCAAGTCACTGGGGGTATTTGCTGCAGTCCTTCTCTCGAGTGTAATAGCTGTGCTGACAGTAACTAGCAGAGCATCATGCCATGTGACAGAGAGTAAATGATCCCTGTGGGTTATATTATGGCAGAGAGATATGCCCTGGTTTGAGGCAACAGAAGTGTACTGGAGTCCCTAGGATGAAAACAGCATACTTCTGATACAATTTTCCTAATTAATAGAGGAGATCAATTTGTCAAAAGTGGTAGTTAAGCAACAGATAGCAAGAGCAGGGCTGATTCATACCAGTAAAGAAAGTGATTCGGTGCTCTTGGAGGCGCCACCTTAGCGCACTCTTGTCTCCTGTCATTATCTCAGACCCATTTGTCTTTGTACAGGCCAAACGGGCAAGCTAAATGAGGATCTGTGGAAAATCAGAACTCTAGAATCCTCTGTACTTTACGGTTCACATGGGGACACAGGGCTACTTTTGATTTACAGTTTATTGAGAGACATTATTCCCAAGGCTTCTTTTTCTACAAAATAGCTCTAGCTTCTTGTTTTGAGAAACCACTTGGAGATTCAGTAATAATGAGTGGACATATCCCAATTGTATATTTAGAGTAGAAGTAAAACCGAGCAGACCTACTGTGAGAAAGACAGAGACTAAAGCTCCAGGTGTCCACATACTGTCTCCAGCTGATGGATCAATCTCTGTGGCCTTTGAGGCCCTTAGGAATTAAAAAAACAGTGTAGAGTTTGTATGGGGCCTGCATATTCCTGCAAGTGGCTACAGACGGAGGGTCCTCTTCCATAGCTTACTGTATTGTCGAAATGTTTTTCCTCAAGTGAAGCCAAGCTGTCTTTTCCTCCCTGCACAGGGTTCAGTTCTGAGCCTGTCCAATGGGTCAAATGTGGGCATTTCAAACCTGAGACTTGGTTGTCTCTAGTCAAATCTGTTTACTTGAGGGGACTGTCTGATCTCTTTAGCATAATAAATGAATCACACTGTCACATTTCCTCTTGAGTCAAGGAACCTGTGCTCTCCAGCTTCTACTGCTTTGGCAAGCTGCCATCACCACTGAAATCAAAAGGTTCATGTCTGTAAAAGCCTCTCCATCAGGCAACACACACACACAAAAAAAAACCAACGACAGTAGTTACTGACTGGTGTATTCTCTGTGCTTCTGTGGAGGTAGACTATTTCTAGCCTTCCCAGTTAGTAAAATGATAGTCAGTTCCCAGATCTCTGTATTTCTCACACTTAAAAACCCTTCTGTTGGAATCTCAAGTTCGTTTAATAGTTCCAACCAAATTCTGATCAGGCCTAATGCCTTGAACATAATATTCTGGATTTAGAATCTCTAATTAGTTTGCCAGAATCAAGGAAAATTGGCATTTGATATGCTTCCCTGCTTGTTTTGTTGCAATCTGTTTTCCATGTAGAGTACCTAGGTATCTGAGACTCTCAACACCACAGGCTTTCTGGAACAATGCTGGAGGTGCTACCTCTGAGCAAGACACGTGGGCTGCTGCTAGCAGTGCCACTGCTGAGCCCTAGTCACCTGCAGCAGCTGACTGCGTCTCCTTGAGTAATCTGAGGGAAATAACGGCTTTTGTGATTTATGCTTCCTCACATACCATGCTATTGTGCTTGGGAAATGACATAAACAATGGCTTTTGAAAATGATTCAAAGATGTTTAAAAGGAAAACGCCATTCACCATGGGATGCAGGGTTGAAATATTTGGCTTTGCAAAAAGCATTCTCCTAATTCTGTTTTTCTGCTCATTCTTTTGTTATGGCTTCCTTCTCTGTCAGGGGTTGAAAGAGCTGCACTGAAGTTTCTCACAGGGGTGGCTTCTGCTGGTTTCCCTATGCAATGACTATTTTCTTTCCATTACATGTCTGTGGCCATGTTATTAAAGTGCCATGCTGTATTGTACAACTATCAATGTACAATGGCTCCCTTTGCCCCAACTTCTTGCTTTGATTTTTTTTTGTTTCATATAATTCTTCCTGTATCTTTTTGTTTTGCTTGTAGCTTATGATTCTTTCCAATTTTTTTTTCATTTCAATGCAGTTAATATGGAAGAAGTTCAGAGTTGAATTTAATTTTTAAATAGTGTATGAAAGTATTGGCCTCTAATGGAGGAAGAGTTGTATGCTTGCATTTATTTTCCTGATTTATTTAAATAGAGGCTTTATCTTACTTAATTTGAAGAAGTAAATTATATTTTGCTCCAATTAATCATTACTATACCATGTAAGTGTTTCTCCTTAACAATAAATGTCCACTGTCTATAGCCAGGTACAACCCATGTACCTTCCATCTCAGCTACACCCAGCCCTGTAAACAATATCTTTCTCCCTTTTTTTAAACCTAATTTGTAGCTGATGAAAATGTGAGTACTTTCCTATCATTTATTATTGTAAATACAGTTTTCAAGGCATTTAAATTATTATCTTACACTCCAGAAATAGCATTGTTCTTTCTAAAGCACAAAAGGGTTTTGTTTGTGGTTCTGGAGCTGCATCTAGGTTCTCAGGCTTTCTACTCCCAGCCTCAGAGAGTTCTTCGGAAATGTTTGACCTATCATCCTTGGCTCGTTTTCAAGACTGCAAGCCAATTCATATTCCTAACATAGTAAACCTAGGCCAAATATTAAATTTGGTTCCAAACAGAACAAAACTTCACCACGTCATTGTCCTTTTTTTTGTCTCAGTGCCCAGGCAATGTCACATAAAGAAGACCACAATGAAAACTACTAAGTGAGTAATTGAATTATCCCTACAGAAGTGACAGTGAGATCCTAGTCCCTTTCTCTGCCCAGGGAACTAGAGAACTAGGTAAGAGTGGGCTTGTTTCTGGCCTGCCTTCCACTGCCCTGCTTGGAGCCAGCTGAGGCCTAGGGACTATGAACCCATCCCGGCAAGGTCCAGCCCACCCAGAGACTGCCAGGGCCCTGCTACTAGTACCTCCTCCACCCACAGGAAGAGGAAAGACATCAGAGTATTAGACATGCTTGCACCCATTGCAAGAGAACTTTGGTTCTGTACCTGCCAGGAAAAGAAGAGACTCCTTCTGCACCCACTGGAAGAAGGGATGGGAGAAAGACAGAATAAAAGCACATTCAACAACAGAAAACCCAATATGACACCACTAAAGTCTAGAGACTCTACACCAGCAAGACCTGAACATCCCAAGGCAAATGAAGCAGAAGAGACTGACCTTAAAAATATCTTCATGAAAATGAGAGAGGTCCTTAAAGAGGATATGAGAAAATCCCTTAAAGAAATGCAAAGACAAAAACACCAAAAAATACAAGAAATCAAAAAATCTCTCAAAGAAAGCCAAGAAAAAAAATCAAACAGATGAAGTTAACAATTCAAGACCTGAAAACTGAAATAGAGACACCCCTCAACTTCAAAGAAAGATGTCACCTCAGAGTTAAGGTTTGGGAAAAGATTATCCAATCAAATGGACCCAAGAAACAAGCAGGGGTAGCAATCCTAATATCTAACAAATTAGACTTTAAACTAAAATCAATCAAAAGAGATGAAGGAGGTCATTTCATATTCATCACAGGAGAAACCCATCAAGATGAAGTCTCAATTCTGAGTATCTATGCCCCAAATACAAAGGCATCCACGTTATTAAAAGAAACACTACTAAAACTCAAACTACACATAAAACCTCACACACTTGTACTGGGAGACTTCAACACCACACTCTCATCACTAGACAGGAACAATGGGCATAAACTCAACAAAGAAACAAATGAATTAATAGAAGTTATGACCTAATTATGTTTAACAGACATCTATAAAACATTCCATCCAAACATCAAAGAATATACATTCAGTGCCACAAGGAACCTTCAATAAAATTGACCACATACTCAGCAACATATTGAACTTAAACAGGTACAAAAAATATTGGAATACCCCCTGCATATTATTAGAATTCAACAACAACAGAAACCGCAGAAAACCTAAAATTCATGGAAATTGAATAATGCGGAATTGCATGATACCTGGGTCAAAGAAGAAATAAAAAAAGAAATCAAAGATTTCCTAGAATTCAATGAGATTGAAGACACAACATACCCAAAATTATGGGACACTTTGAAAGCAGTGCTAAGAGGAAAGTTCATAGCACTAAGTGCCCACATAAAGAAACTGGACAATAGTCACACTAGAGAATTAACAGCGAAACTGAAAGCTCCAGAACAAAAAGAAGCAAACTCACCCTAGAGGAAATAATCAAATTGAGGGCTGAAATCAATAAAGTAGAAACTAGGAAAACAATAGAAAGAATCAATATCATGAGGAGTTGGTTCTTTGAGAAGATCAACAAGATAGACAAACCTTTATCCAAACTTACCAAATGGTAGAGAGAGAACATGCAAATTAACAAAATCAGAAATGAAAATGGGGACATAACAATGGACACTGAGGAAATCCAGAGAATTATCAGGTCATACTTTGAAAACCTGTACTCCTCAAAATTCGAAAATCTAAAGGAAATGGACAATTTTCTGGATAGATATCACTTTCCAAAATTAAGAACAGATAAGTAATTTAAATACACCTATAACCCCTAATGAAATAGAAGATGTCATCAAAAGTATCCCAACCAAAAAAAGCCCAAGCCCAGATGCCTTCAGTGGAGAATTCTACCAAAAGTTCAAAGAACAGCTAATACCATTTCTCCTGAAAGTATTCCACACAATAGAAGCAGAGGGGTCATTGCCAAACTCTTTTTACAAGGCTGCAAGAACCTTAGTACCCAAGCCACAAAAACACACAATTAAGAAAGAGAAATACAGACCAATATCCCTCATGAATATTGATGCAAAAATACTAAATAAAATACTGGCCAATTGAATCCAAGAACACATCAGAGAAATCATCCACCATGATCAAGTAGGCTTCATCCCAGGGATGCAGAGATGGTGCAACATACGACAATACCTCAATGTAAAAATCACATGATCATCTCACTAGATGCTGAAAAAGCCTGTGACAAAATCCAACACCCCTTCATGTTAAGGTCTTGGAGAGATCAGAGATAATAGGAAAGTACCTAACCATAATAAAAGCAATATACAGCAAGCCAACAGCAAACTAAATGAAGAGAAACTCAATGTGATTCATCTAAAATCAGGAATAAGACAAGGCTGTCCACTCTCTCCATATCTCTTCAATATTGTCCTTGAAGTTCAAGCTAGAGCAATAAGACAACAAAAGGAGAACAAGGGGATACAAATTGGAAAGGAAGAAGTCAAACTTTCACTATTTGCATATGATATGATAGTTTGCATAAGTGACCCAAAAACTCTACTAGGGAACTCCTACAGCTGATAAACACCTTCAGCAAAGTGGCAGGATACAAGATTAACTCAAAAATATCAGAAGCCCTACTATATACAGACATAAATGTGCTGAGAAAGAAATCAGAGAAACATCTCCCTTTACAATAGCCACAAACAACATAAAATATCTTGGGGTAACACTAACCAAACAAGTGAAAGACCTGTATAGCAAGACCTTGAAGTCTTTAAAGAAACAAATTAAAGAAAATACTAGAAAATGCAAAGATCTCCCATGCTCTTGGATAGGTAGGAGCTACATAGTAAAAATAGCAATCTTGCCAAAAGCAATCTACAGATTCAATGCAATCCCCATTGAAATACCAGCACAATTCTTCACAGACCTTGAAAGAACAATAATCAACTTTATACAGCAAAACAAAAGACCCAGGATAGTCAAAAACAACCCTGTACAATAAAGGAACTTCAAGAGGCATCACCTTCCCTGAAAACAGCTTGGTACTGGCACAAAAATAGACAGGTAGACAAATGGAATCCAACTGAAAATGCTGATACTAACCCACACACCTATGAACACCTGATTTTTGACAAAGAAGCTAAAACTATACAATGGAAAAAAGAAAGCATCTTTAACAAATGGTGCTGGCAGAACTGGATGCTGGCATGTAGAAGACTGCAGATAGATCCATATCTATTGCCATGCATAAATGTTAAGGCCAAATGGATCAAAGACCTCAACATAAATCCAGCCACACTGAACCTCTTAGAAAGGAAAGTGAGAAGTACCCTTGAATGAATTGGTACAGGAGACTGCTTCCTGAACATAACACCAGTAGCACAGGCACTGAGATCAACAATTAATAAATGGGACCTCCTGAAACTGAGAAATTTCTGTAAGGCAAAGGCACAGTCAACAAGACAAAACAGCAGCATACAAAATAGGAAAAGATATTCACCAACCCCACTTCTGACAGAGGGCTGATCTCCAAAATTTATAAAGAACTCAAGAAGGTAATTTC